>NC_089766.1:1783507-1796007 GCF_040412425.1 Macrobrachium rosenbergii
AGATGCACAAATTGAGAGAGAGAGAGAGAGAGAGAGAGAGAGAGAGAGGAGAGAGAGAGAGAGAAATGAGTCAAGGCTCTCAGGGCCAAGGTCGAATAAAAAGGAATTACCTTGGAAAATACGACAGGAGAAGAACAGGAATATAAATAACCTTGAATATTCATGATCATAACTATGCACAAATTGAGAGAGAGAGAGAGAGAGAGAGAGAGAGAGAGAGAGAGAGAGAGAGAGAGAGATCCAATGTGACCTTGTATTTTATATATAGAGATGTATTTCTGACGTACTTTTATATATACATCATAGAGAGAGAGAGAGAGAGAGAGAGAGAGAGAGAGAGAGAGAGAGAGAGAGAGAGAGATCCAATGTCACCTTGTACATCATATATAAATAGGTATTTTTAAAAGTACCTTTATGTATCATAAAGAGAGAGAGAGAGAGAGAGAGAGAGAGATTCAATGTCACCTTGTACATCATATATAAATAGGTATTTTTAAAGTACCTTTACGTGGAAAGAGAGAGAAGAGAGAGAGAGAGAGAGAGAGAGAGAGAGAGAGAGAGTATTTTTTTTAGCTGATGTAGCAATGAGAAAAAATTTGTAAAATTCAAAACCACTAAATCGACAGAGAGAGAGAGAGAGAGAGAGAGAGAGAGAGAGAGAGAGAGAGAGAGAGAGAGAGAGAGGAAAAATCCATAAGAAAAATGAAGACCATAAAAAAATCTATTTTCGTGAAACTGACGAAGGGACGGTAAAATTACCAACACGAATATCAGAATGCATCAATTTTCCGAGGCACGATTGCATGCTCACGAGAGAGAGAGAGAGAGAGAGAGAGAGAGAGAGAGAGAGAGATTCTTAATGTGACTATATTTCACATTTCATATATAAAGAGAATTTTTTCTAGCTCTCTTACGTGTCCGTATATAAAAGAGTAGCGAGAGAGAGAGAGAGAGAGAGAGAGAGAGAGAGAGAGAGAGAGAGAGAGAGAGAGAGAGAGAGAGAATTCTATTTAAAACCACACATCAAAAAGATAAAAAAAAAAAATTACTTTCAATTCCATCAAGTGTACAATGACACCATTATTTTTTCAATATTTTACGAAAGGTCCATTTTTTCTAATAACAAAAAATATCTAATATTAAGTGATGTGACACTTGACATCCGCTTTCGCAAGTAGGCCTTATGTCGGCACTTTTATTTAAAGCATTTTGTGAGGTCAGTCTCACTGTTTATATTTAAAAGAATATTTTTTTTTTATTTTTCACTGTGGTAGAAACAGAGGTCAGTCGGTTGCTAATAATAATAATAATAATAATAATAATAATAATAATAATAATTATTATTATTATTATTATTATTATTACAGTAAAAATAATAATTAAACCCTTGCTTCTTTTCCATTCAATAATAATAATAAAAAATAAATAAAAATAATAATAATAATCATAATAATATTCACTTACGCCAAGCTTCAATGATAAGTTTTCAGACTAATTAGTAAAAAACTATAGACACATTTAATTACTTCATCCTTACTTTTATAATGAGATTTTTTTATTTATTTTATTTTGTTTGACCTTGACATAATTTTGCTGTCTATAATTTTAAATCATTTATAATTTTAAATGATAAGACATTTCTTTAACATGTCATTATGTGCTTGCTGATAAACTTGCAAGCATTAATTTTAATATTTCTGAGACATCAGTCTCATTGCTAGACTGACATCTAGCTCACCTAGATGGCAAAGTGTGACATCTTTCTAGAGAATTTGTAGATACTAGAGCCCCTGACGTCAAAATTATTAATTCCTGAGGTCATTTTAATACGTATTCCCAAAATTTTCACTTGGATGAATTTTTTGACATCCATATTCTTTTTAATTTATCAGTTCATCATTTTGTGACGTGTGAACTCATTATTAAATTCATCATTTGTGATGACAAGTGATGAGGATGGTTTGTAAATATGAAGTTTGTTTTTTAATATTTTTTTTATTTTTAAGTTAAACTTTGATTACGTTTGGGAATTTTTTTCTGTTAATTTCTTTATTAATTGTGTATATATATATATATATATATATATATATATATATATATATATATATATATATATATATATATATATATATATATATATATATATATATATATATATACATATATATAAAAGGACAACAGAAAAACACAGCAGAAAGACAAGAGAGAGAGAGAGAGAGAGAGAGAGAGAGAGAGAGAGAGAGAGAGAGAGAGAGAGAGAGAAATACCCTCCATTCATTAGCGCAATAATCTATATCAGGCTCATTAAACTGATGATAATCTCAGGCTTTCATTACAATAATAATCAAAGTTTAGATAATTTTCAGATGAAGTTGGCCTTATGCCAGCACGGAACCTTAGCCAAAAGGCAGTTGTGGACCTCTGGATTCTGTTGAGCCAACAGAGACGGCGTGATAATGATTTACTGGTCACTGTAATTTTTCTCATTCATGACAATGATCATTTGTACCATTCATTATAATGGTGATTTTGCAAACTCATTAAAGTAATATTTCTCCTCGTCATAATAATAATAATAATAATAATAATTTTCTCCGTGCATTATAATGACGATTACCTCATCATTCATCATAATCTAAAAAAAAGGAATATCATCACAAAAAGACAGACAATATAATGGTATAGAACGCATCCGGACACACTGGTTCTTCAAAGAGAACGCCTCCCCAAAACACTATGGACTGAGTCTCAATAAACACAGAGAGAATTACAGGCCCAAATCATTATCCAAAATCAATCTAAAAAAAGAAAAAGAAAATCAAATAAAAACAAAGAATGAAATAGAAAAACTAAAAAAAAAAACATTCGATCCAACCCATCCATTCAGATCACGCCATGGAAGACAGGGTAGGGGTGGATTGGGAAGTGGGGGTTCTTTTGGAATGGGGACTTGGGGGAGAGGACCCTGATGCTGGAGAGAGACTGGTGTTGTGAATGGCGCTGGAAATAGAGTATGGGGGATGGAATTCCGCTGGAAAGGGACATTGAGGTTGGGAATGGTCCTGGAAATAAGAGTAGGAGGACTGGAATGGTGCTGCCAATGGAGTATGAGATTGGCAAATGGTGCTGGAAAGGCCAACTAGATTGCGAAATGGTTCTGGAAAAGGCCAAAGAGATTGACAAATGGTGCTGGAAAGATCCAACGAAATTGGGAAATTGTTCTGGAAAAGGCCAATTGAGATTGGGAAATGGTGCTGGAGAGGCCAACTGAGATTGGTAAATGATGCTGGAAAGGCCAAATGAGACTGGCAAATGGTGCTGGAAAAGGACAAATGAGATTGGCAAAAGGCACTGGAGAGATTAACGAAATTGGCAAATTGTGCTGGAAAGGGCCAACGAGATTGGCAAATGATTCTGGAAAAGGCCAACGAGTCCGGCAACTGGTGCTGGAAAGGCCAACGAGATTGCGAAATGATTCTGGAAAAGGGCAAAGAGATTGGCAAATGGCGCTGGAAAGGCCAATTGAGATTGACAACTGGTGCTGGAAAGAGCCAATAAAATTGGGAAATTGTTCTGGAAAAGGCCAATTGAGATTGATAACTGGTGCTGGAAGGAGCCAACGAAATTGGTAATTCTGGAAAAGGCCAATTGAGATTGACAACTGGTGCTGGAAGAGGCCAAAAAGACTGGGAAATGGTCCTGGAAAGAGCCAACAAGACTGGCAAATGGTGCTGGAAAGAGGTTGGAAAAAAAGACATGGAAAAGGAAGGGTTGATGCTGGAAAGAGACCGCAAGGTGGGTAGTTCCTGACGTAAGACGTACAACGAGAAGGAACGGAAAGAGAGGAAACACTGAAGGAAGAACCAGAAGATAAGGAAGAAGACGCAAGAGAACGGAGATTACAAAGGAAGGAGCAGCCATAAGAAGGAAAATAAAAGACAAAAAAAAAAGAATGAGGAATAATGGAGAGACAAAACAAAAATTACAAGTAGGGCATCAAGAGGGAAGAAGGAAGAGAAGGGGAACCGGAGAGGACAAGAATGAAAGGAGGAGGAGGAGGAGGAGGAGGAGGAGGAGGAGGAGGAGGAGGAGGAGGAGGAGGAGGAGGAGGAGGAGGAGGAGGAGAAAAACAAGAGGCTCACATGTGAGGGAGATTTTATACCCGGCAAATATGGGACATCATCCTGAGTGGCTTAACCTGAGCAGGAAATTAAAATCTTTTCTTACCATTGAGAGAGAGAGAGAGAGAGAGAGAGAGAGAGAGAGAGAGAGAGAGAGAGAGAGAGAGAGAGAGGCTCAAGTGGTTTGGCTTGGACCGGCAAAAAGAAAATTTTGAAATTAAAGAAGGGGATGTGTGTGTGTGTGTTTGTGAGAGAAGCAAAAAGAGAAATATGAAATTAAAGAAAAGGATGTGTGTGTGTTTGAGTGAGAGAGAGAGAGAGAGAGAGAGAGAGAGAGAGAGAGAGAGAGAGAGAGAGAGAGAGAGCTGAAGTGGTTTGGCGTGGACCGGCAAAAAGAAAAAGGGTGTGTGAGAGAGAGAGAGAGAGAGAGAGAGAGAGAGAGAGAGAGAGAGAGAGAGAGAGAGAGAGAGACCGCGGATGGGCCAGAGAGATTAAGTAAGGATTAAATGAAAATCGATCGGAGAGAAAGATTAAAGAGGATTTTGCAAAGAGATAATTTAGGACGGACAGACATGAGAGAGAGAGAGAGAGAGAGAGAGAGAGAGAGAGAGAGAGAGAGAGAGAGAGAGAGAGAAGCATTTCAGCATTACATCAAGGTCTATTTTAACGTTAAAATACTTATATCAAAATTGACATAAATTTTTTTCTTTAATTTATCTTGCGAGATTTGGATTAGAAATGAGTTCTCTTTGTTACCGATTAAAACGGTAATAATAATAATAATAATAATAATAATAATAATAATAATAATAATAATAATAATAAGTAGAAAAAGAAATAATCACCATAATATTATAAAATATATTAATAAATTTCTTTTTATATTTTGAATTTAGCCATTTCTGTTTCGAACCATTAATCAGTAATATAATAATAATAATAATAATAATAATAATAATAATAATAATAATAATAATAATAATAATAATAATAATAATACAACCACTTCTACAACCACATACAACCAAAATGACCATAACCTACAACACGAAAAATCCCCAGAACTCAGAAAAAACTCTTCAATATAAAAAAATCTACAAAAAACTACCCTTATTCACAAACTGTTGACAAAACCTTCCAATCGCTGTTTTTTCAGCCTGAGGAGGATTTGAATCGGTTTTTTTATTTTATTTTATTATTATTATTTTTTTTTTTGCAACCAATTTTTTGTTTTCTGTAAAAGAAAACTATTGTGCCGGCTTTGTCTGTCCATCCACACTTTTTCTGTCCGAATTTTTTCTCTCCGCCCTCAGATCTTAAAAACTACTGAGGCTAGAGGGCTGCAAATTGGTATGTTGATCATCCACCCTCCAATCATCAAACGTACCAAATTGCAGCCCTCTAGCCTTAGTAGTTTTTATTTTATTTAAGGTTAAAGTCAGCCATAATCGTGCTTCTGGTAACGATATAGGATACGCCACCATCGGGCCGTGGTTAAAATTTCCGGGCGGCGGCTCATACAGCATTATACCGAGACCACCGAAAGATAGATCTATTTTCGGTGACCGTGATAATATGCTGTACAGAAAACTCGATTACGCCGAAGAAACTTCGGTGCATTTTTTCCTTTTTTTTGTGTACACAACATCCAATAATATTTTTATCCAAGTCAAAGTTTTTTTAGTTTTTTATATTCAGCATCCAATGATTTTTTTTATAATACAAATGACAGTTTTTGTGTTTTTTTTAATATAAGCTTTCAATATTTTTTATATCCAAAAAACAGTTTTTGAGTGCGCGTATGTTTTTTTTTAATGTTGTGAACATCTAATAGAATTATTTTTTATTAGTTTCATTTTTAGTTTATCCAAATAACAGTTTTTTTTGTTATAAACATCTAATAAGTCTATATTAAATAAGAATTTTGGTAAAGTTACTATTTAGACTTAGAATGAGTTTTGTGTTGCTTATAATAATAATAATAATAATAATAATAATAATAATAATAATAATAATAATAATAATAATAATAACTGCTGTATCTCCGCTGTTATCGTAGTTACTTTTAGTTATTACCTTTATTTTTTTTGTTTATTCTATTCCATTTATCATTGTCACTACTGCTATCAATAAATAAGTTGTTTTTGGAAAAGAGAGAGAAGAGAGAGAGAGAGAGAGAGAGAGAGAGAGAGAGAGAGAAAATAGTTGACTATATAATCTGGGGAGAGAAGATAGTTTTCTATCTAATCTGAGAGAGAGAGAGAGAGAGAGAGAGAGAGAGAGAGAGAGAGAGAGAGAAATTAACTTAAAATTACAGTAGAATGCTGGTATGCAATATGAGATAGAAAAACAACACTTCAGTATTCATGTCATAAACTATAGAGAGAGAGAGAGAGAGAGAGAGAGAGAGAGAGAGAGAGAGAGAGAGAGAGAATGTATGTTCCTAGGTAGGTATACCACTTCCTGTCCCACTAACTATAATAATAACTACCAGATCAGGCTACCGAAAGCCTACTCTTACCTGGGTTCATCTTAAGGGAAATTGATGAGTTGTCGTAAATCACTATCTAAGTAGTCTCCCCCACCCTCCCACCCCCCGTGGCAGTATTGCCAATTATCTACTGATGGGAGTCACAGCGTTGCCAGATGATTTAGTGAATGTTTTTCTTCTATAAATGAGGTTATTTAGCTTGATAAACCTTATGATGGATTTCACCCTATTAATAACAATATTTTCTTTAATTTCCTTACATAAGTTGTCCTGAAGTCAAATTAGTTGTGGTAGACATCTTTTTTTAAAGAGAGTTTTGCCAGACGGGCATTGGTATCACTGCAACGATGTTTACAAACAGACAATGTTGCCAATTTACCCCAGGCGATGTTGCAAGTGTCGCAAGAAAATATGTTTACAAATATATAGATATAATGTTGTATATTCATATATATATGAATAGAGACATGAGTATCCTTTATCTGAAGATATACGGGAACCTAATTTTCTCTCTCTCTCTCTCTCTCTCCCCCTTAATGGAAGGATAAACTGCCTGGCCCCAAAATAACATAAATTACTTCTCTTATAAGGTCTATATCAACGCGACATTTTAAGGGCGATTTAAACCCAATCGGCAGGAGTGAGTCACCCAGTCTAAAATGGATGCAGTGACACATTAAGAGAGAGAGAGAGAGAGAGAGAGAGAGAGAGAGAGAGAGAGAGAGAGAGAGAGGGGAAGTTGTGTCGATTATAAATTTTAGAGAGAGACGGAAAGATATGACAATTATTAAAATTGTTAATTACGATTAATTATATATAAATATATATAAATTAGAGAGAGAGAGAGAGAGAGAGAGAGAGAGAGAGAGAGAGAGAGAGAGAGAGAGCCATAAAAATTTTACTAAATATACAAAAATCCCATTCAGACAGGAGACTACAAATTATGTAGACAGAAGGAGATTGTATATTAAGCAATATAAAACTATATTTCAATAAAAAAAAGATATGGACAATAGTCAGAAATGACCAAACTGGTGAAACAGCCTCATATAAATCACTAGATGAAAGAAAAAACCTTTTTTAGTATAATAATGGTTTGATATACGGGAGGAAGGGTGTGGAACAGCAAAGTATAATTTATCAGAGTAAAAACCGCTGAATATGAGAGAGAGAGAGAGAGAGAGAGAATAGTTTACTATATAATCAGAATATGAGAGAAAGAGAGAGAGAGAGAGAGAGAGAGAGAGAGAGAGAGAGATATAATCATAGAAAGAGAGAATACTTTATATAATCTGATATAATCTGAAAGAAAGAGAGAGAGAGAGAGAGAGAGAGAGAGAGAGCTATATAATCTGAAAGAGAGAGAGAGAGAGAGAATAGTTTACTATATAATCTGAGAGAGAGAGAGAGAGAGAGAGAGAGAGAGAGAGAGAGAGAGAGAGAGAGAGATAGTTTACTATATAATCTGAGAGAGAGAGAGAGAGAGAGAGAGAGAGAGAGAATAGTTTACTATATAATCAGAGAAAGAGAGAATACTTTGCTATATAATCTGAAAGAGAGAGAGAGAGAGAGAGAGAGAAAGAGAGTTTACTATATAATCTGAAAGAGAGAGAGAGAGAGGAGAGAGATAGTTTACTATATAATCTGAGAGAGAGAGAGAGAGGGAGAGAATAGTTTACTATATAATCTGAGAGAGAGAGAGAGAGAGAGAGAGAGAGAGAGAGAGAGAGAGAGAGAGAGAGAGAGAGAGAGAGAGAGAATTGAGCTTAAAATTACAATAGAATGATGTTATACAATATGAAAGAGAAAAACAACACTTCAATAAATTCATGATATAAACTATGAGAGAGAGAGAGAGAGAGAGAGAGAGAGAGAGAGAGAGAGCTAGTGAGCGTGGGAGAGCGAGGCAGAATCCTACTCTTCTGCATTCACACACTTTATTGAGGAATGTAAATTACGGGGTTCCAAAACTGCACCGGAACAGTCTCTCTCTCTCTCTCTCTCAAGACCAATTTAAAATTTTTTTTTTACACAAACTTATCTTTTCCTAATCCTTTCAATATCACGGTTGTATTCCTCATTCAATGCCTACCTCTCTCTCTCTCTCTCTCTCTCTCTCTCTCTCTCTCTCTCTCTCTCTTTTCAGATTATATAGTAAACTATTCTCTCTCTCTCTCTCTCTCTCTCTCTCTCTCTCTCTCTCTCTCTCTCAATAATACATCATTCATGCACAGCTTCCTGAAAGCTGTTATCACTTCAATAAATGCAAAATAATAATAATAATAATAATAATAATAATAATAATAATAATAATAATAAGTGTATATCCATCTATATATACATACGTGTGTGTATAAACACTCCCTCAAAGGCGCATGCGCAGAACTCCGTCAACCGCAAGCCCGCATATTATAACAATGGCTCGAGAAATTATTCATAACGGACTTTCCAAGAGAGTAAAAACAGTTCCCAAGTCGAAGAAGCAACGAAATATAAGATACCATTTGACCAACGTAGGTCAAATTTACCCCAATAGGAAGACGCTTCTAGAAAAGGTCTACATAAGCCCAGCAGGGTGGTAGTGCCGCCAGTACACCTCTTGAGGTGCACTGTAGACATTGCTTAAAGCTGCAACCCCTTTCGTTCCTTTTACTGTACCTCCTTTCATATTCTCAATCCTCTCCAAACAACTGCTTTGAGGTTTTCCTCCTGTTACACCTTTTCAAACCTTTTATTCTTAATTCCCATTTCACCTCTGAATAGCCTCATAGGTCCCAGTGCTTGGCCTTTGGCCATAAATTCTACATTCATTTCAAACAACACACACACATACGTGTGTGTGTGTATCTGTGTGTATGTATGTGTGTATGCAGACGGGACATTCCTCTGTGAACTGAGAGTCATCTGTATGAGTATAGTGACCTCAAGAGCCCACATGAAATTCCCAACAATTGGAAATAAACGAGTTAAAATAGGTGTTTACTTCAGACCCAGCACTTGCTAGAGGCCCTGGGACAATTCTCTCTCTCTCTCTCTCTCTCTCTCTCTCTCTCTCTCTCTCTCTCTCTCTGGTAGAGTTATCAAGTATTTATGTGCAAGTTGAAGGCTACAATTATTGCTGCCGATGAATCTGGTGTTATTGTATTTGTAATATCTACAGAATTATCATTTATAAGTTACAAGGCATGTGATTTTAAATTGTGCTAACATAAATATATATAAAAAGCTTAAATATGAATAAATAAATAAATATAAAAATATATATATATACATATATATATATATATACACAAATTAACTAACAAAATAGATAAATTAAATAAACATTATCCCCCGCCAAATATAAATAATTATGAATATAAAAAGCAAAAAATTAGTAAACAAATAAAAAAATAAATAAAATAGGTAACCAATTATACATTATCCCTCAAAATATCATTACAAAAAACATACACTTCCCAGCAATTGAGGAAAAAAAAACCTTACCTATGTAACGGCACCCGTGCTAATTACCACAAGGGCAGCAAGAGGGTGGGTTTGAAAATAACCCCGTGGAGGTCTAGGGGGGGGCCCCAGGTGGACCCAATTTTGGGCGCTGGTATTGTCGTCACACTAGCCCTCAGGATTATATATATATATATATATATATATATATATATATATATATATATATATATATATATATATATATATATACACATATATCCTTCCTCCCACATCTCAGGAATCCTTCACAGGACGCTCTGAGGTCCTCCCAAGAGGAACAGCAGGAAATTGTTTCACATTGTACGACGAACCTCTGCCTGGAGAGCAAAGCAACGGCCTCGTTCAGTTGCTCAAAGAAGGTAACAGAAAACAGTCGAGAAGTTGCAGTAATGAATTACTGATGCTATTATCTGGACTGTTTCGTTCAATGGTCGTTTTTACAGCGAACAGCTTTTTGGTGAATTATGAGTAATGAAGAAGAATTAGTATATATATATATATATATATATATATATATATATATATATATATATATATATATATATATATATATTTAAAAGACTCACGTCAATACGTTCCATTAACCGGATTACATTACATCAATGCATCGACATAATATGATTCGGATACACCGTATGATTGCCGTGTTTTAACCGGAAGTCGACTTTTTTTGTATACAGTAATAACTCTTGGGGAAGGGGAGGAGGGGGCGTAGGAGGGAGGGTGGGAGGGGGAGGGGTCCACCACCTGCCCTTTCCGTCAACCTGTAAATCCCTAACGGGCGGAGAGAGAGAGAGAGAGAGAGAGAGAGAGAGAGAGAGAGAGAGAGAGAGAGAGAGAGAGATATTACAACAAAAACAATGACAAATAGTACACAAATCAAAAACAAATACCCCAACCTATTTAATAACAACATTAAATAACAACACCAAATTTACAACCACCAACCACAGCACCTACAGTAATAATAACAATAAGAATAAGAATAAGAAGAAGAAGTTATAATCCAGAATAACATGATACTACATACACCCCAAATTCGACCACTTTCCAATGCGTTAGCAAAGAGTATTGCAACAGCGAGACATGACAATGCACAATCTCCATACTACGCAAGCATCAGAGAGAGAGAGAGAGAGAGAGAGAGAGAGAGAGAGAGAGAGAGAGAATATACACGCCAATATCATGTAGGAATCCACAACTCGTCTGTTCAATGACAACCACAAAGAAAACGAGAAAAAAAAAGAAAACGGGACGACAGCTATATGTCAAAATCAGCTGATTGTCCAAATTGCCGATTCGTAGGGCGACAGGAGACGCCTCCAGGCTTACATTAGCTGCTGTGTGTGTGTGTGTGTGTGTGTGTGTGTGTGTGTGTGTGTGTGTGTGTGTGTGTGTGTGTGTGAGAGAGAGAGAGAGAGAGAGAGAGAGAGAGAGAGAGAGGGTGTATCTGTGGCCATCCGAAGACCAGAGACAGATAATAAAAAGAGAATCGCTGACTTGCCGAATTACAAGTCACGGGTCACTGTCCCCATTATTTAAAAGGGAGAAAAGGAGGGAAGGGAGGAGTGGGAGGAAGGAGAAGAATAAAAGGGAGGATGAAATAAAGACGCGTACAAAAAAAAAGGAGAGAGACGCAACACGTAAGGGGAGGGAACGAAGGAGAAAAAGGAAAATTATATGTATTCCTTATATAGAGATCACACTTCTCAGTACTGAACTAAAACCAGGTGTTGCTACAAGTTATTGGTCGAATGCCCAGCGGTACAGAGTGTTTATAAGCACTATTGTATATAATTCTCTCAAATTACGTGCTCTTTCCATCATTTCGTCTTCTGTTTTCTCCACATGACCAGACCATCTGGTTAAGAAATTGAATGTATATATTATATATTATATTATATTATATTATATATATAAATATATATATATAATTATATGTATATATATATGACAAACTGACAAAGAAAGACCAGCAAGAACTTTATCCATTCCCAAAAAACCTACCAAATAAATCTTGCAGAATCAACGCAAGATCGCCCACGTTCTAAAATGGACCCCAAAAGACAGCAAGACTCTTCCTTTTATGGAATATCTGTTGCATAAAACATTAAAAGGTTCCAATAACCCCTTCTTTTCCAGAAATCCAGAATTCCAGGTTCCAGGTTTATACTCCTTTTTTATAAATATATTCCAGATTTTCAAAAGGTCAGTCATATCATTTCCAGCTCTAGCCTTGAGGAAATTCTCTCTTTTTCTCTCTCTCTCTCTCTCTCCTCACTTCTCTCACTTGAGGAAATATTCTCTCCTCACTCTTCTTCTTCTTTTTATTCTTCTTCCGTGAGTAATTATCGATTCATTGCTGGTATTTGGCCTCGAGGGTAAAATAGTTTTGTCTGAGA
>NC_089766.1:1808507-1821007 GCF_040412425.1 Macrobrachium rosenbergii
TTCGGAAATTCTTTGAGAATACTTTGGGAATTGCTTCGTTCAATTTGACAAAACTTCAGAATGAATTTCCTTAAGTTATTTTCTTTGCTAATTACTACTAATTGATAAATATCTGTAATTCTGTCTGCTTTAAGGCACTCGGGTCTGGTCAGGTCAGTGGGGAAGGGGGGAGGAGGAAGGGGGAGGAAAGGGGGGGGGGAAGGAGGTCCGATGCCATAAAGTTGAAACTTAACCTAACCCACGGTTGGGTTAGATCAGGGTAGGTCGAATCCCATAAGAAATATGGAGTTTCTTGTAAATATTCGTGTTTTATTAACTTTCCTGACAACTCTCTCTCTCTCTCTCTCTCTCTCGCCATGTTTTAGAGTTATCTGTCTCAGGAGGGAAGAAGGACAGAGGCAGCAGAAAGCAGAAAGCAGACAGTGGACAGCAGAAGAAGACAGCAGAATCCCAAGTCTTACTGTCTCTCAATCCCTGGATCAATCAATCACTGCTCTCAAGTCTTTTACGTTTTGGGAAGAAGATCTTCCCTTCTTATCTGGAGAGTTGGGGAAGATCTGGGTCATATGGGCCAGTTTCTCTCTCTCTCTCTCTCTCTCTCTCTCTCTCTCTCTCTCTCTCTCTCTCTCTCTCTCTCTCACACAGACTCACACTTATTGTAACCTAAATATATGCCTTGCCACTTAACATGAGCTGGCTCTGGAGAGAGAGGAAATAAATGAAAGAACTGAGACAGCATAAATTAATATGCTATAAGAATAATCCTAGATAATTCAAATTCAAGACGCAGAGAGAGAGAGAGAGAGAGAGAGAGAGAGAGAGAGAGAGAGAGAGAGAGAGAGAGAGAGAGAGAGAGATAATAAATCAAGGAATTTAGATACAAAATTTTAACAAGCATAGTTCACGGAAGAGAGAGAGAGAGAGAGAGAGAGACAGAATAAATAAAGGTCTTGAGACTGTAAAAATTAACGAACTATATACACCAACTAACATAATTCACAAGAGAGAGAGAGAGAGAGAGAGAGAGAAAGAGAGAGAAGAAGAAGAAGCAGTCGTTTCAAATGACGTATACTTTTGTTCGGCCGTCTAACGATTCTATATTGATTAAAAGCGGTTGTTTTTTTTTTTCCTTTCTTTTCTTACAATAGCTTCTGACGATAAATCGTTCGGGAGAAGCGAACGGAATTCTATGGGAGATTGAGACGACAGGTTGAAGGATTCCCCCTTTTTTTATTTACTTCAGAGGGGATGAGGATTGCCTCGACGAGGTACTCTTTCTTTTTTGGGGATATTTATTTCTTTTTTTCGCTCTCGTGTTCTATTTCTCTCTCTCTCTCTCTTTCTCTCGAAGGATTTTTTCTTACTCCAGAGGGGATGAGGATTACCTCGACGAGGTACTCTTTCTTTTTGGGGATATTTACTTCTGGGTTTCTCTCTCTCACTCGAAGGATTTTATTGCACTCAAGAGAGGATGAAGATTACCTCGACGAGGTACTCTCTTTTTTGGCTATATACCTTTGTATTTTTTTCTCTTTCGTGTTACCTCTCTCTCTCTCTTTCTCTCTCGAAGGATTTTTTTGTATTCCAGAGGGGATGAGAATTACCTCGAAGAGGTATTCTTTCTTTTTTGGCTATATACCTTTGTATATTTTTGTCTCTCTCTCTCTCTCTCTCTCTCAGGATTTTTTTGTATTCCAGAGGGCATGAGGATTACCTCGAAGAGGTACTCTCTCTTTTTTGGGGTTATTCATTTTTGGCCTCTGTCTCTCTCCTTCTCGTGATCTCTTCCTCTCCCTATTTCAGTATCAATGGCGTCCCACAGCAGGTAGGGCGAGGATTACCTCATCGAGGTACTTTTTTTTTATTCTCTCTCTCAGAACCAATTCCATCCCACAGCAGTCAAAATTCAAACCTTTACCTAAGGTTGAATGAGGATTACCTCGTCGAGGTACTCTTCACTTTTTTCTATTCACTTTTGCTTTTTATTTCTCTCTCTCTCTCTTAAACCAAATACAATACAAATATTATTATTATAAGGAAAGAAAGTACCATTAGCAGGACACAAGAGAGAGAGAGAGAGAGAGAGAGAGAGAGAGAGAGAGAGAGAGAGAGAGAGAGAGAGAGAGAGACTCCCCAAAATTGAAATTAAATAGGACGCAATTAGTTTCCCCGGAACCTAATTGTGCCTCGGGGAGGGAGGAAGGGGGAGGGAGGGGGGAGGGAGTAGGAGGGGAATCCCCCCTCCCCTAACCCCTTTTCATCAAATCTCTCGACTCGTTAGCGATACAGAACGAGATATAATGACGTGCAATGAGGAATCATTGTATCGCCATGTTAATATAACATACAGTGAAAATCATTTTATCATCATGCTAATATAATGCATACGATGAAAAATCATTGAATCGTCATGCTAACATAATGTCGTGCAATGAGAAATCATTGTATCGTCTTGCTAATATAATGACATACAATGAAAAACCATTTCATCGCCATGCTAATACAATGTCGCGCAATGAAAAATCATTGTAAAGTCATTGTATCGCCATGCTGTGCCGCCAATTGCGTGGGAGAGAGAGAGAGAGAGAGAGAGAGAGAGAGAGAGAGAGAGAGAGAGAGAGAGAGAGAGAGAGAGAGAAGCAGCCAAAAATTTTTTGGCACAACCAAGGCTGTAGAAATTATGACGATAAGATCATTATCTGCATTTACAAAATCTTCTTCGCGTGAGGTTGCATGCCCAGCAAACGACAGCTGAATATATATATATATATATATATATATATATATATATATATATATATATATATATATATATATATATATATATATATATATATATATATAATATTTATTTATATATATATCAAAATATTATATATATAAATTTTTTATAAATTTTTTTACTTAGATCATAAAACTGGGAACATATATGAGAGAGAGAGAGAGAGAGAGAGAGAGAGAGAGGAGGGGGGGCGAAAACCCCGTTGACCCCCTGTCTTATAAACCCACAAGGCCAAATTCAGTGTTTCCCTTTAAAACTGACATTTTCAGGGCTCCCTCTCTCTCTCTCTCTCTCAGTACTCATCTCTCTCAGTACCATCTCCCTTCCCCTCCCCTCCCCCTTCCCAAATCTTCCTGCCTAATACCTTCCCCTTCCTCTCTCATTCCCTCCCCCTCTCCTCCTCCTCCTCCCACTAAAACTTTCCATCTCCTTTAACTTAATTTTCCCACCGCCCCCTTCGATACAGTCGTTATTCGCCATCACGTCTCGTCCGTCGCTGATGTATGTAGCTCTCTCTCTCTCTCTCTCTCTCTCTCTCTCTCTCTCACACACACACACACAGATACATACATTACATTAGAATTGTAAATTCCTCTCTCTCTCTCTCTCTCTCACAGATACGTACATTGCATTAGAATTGTAAATTCCTCTCTCTCTCTCTCTCTCTCTCTCTCTCTCTCTCTCTCTCTCTAATACATACACACACACACAAACACCCATACTGTACATAATTAATAATTATAATAATGATCAACTGATCTTTATACAGAAATAAAATAAAATATTAGTCTATAAAAAATATGAATTAATATTACCCAATCTGACCTAAGCTAACTTATTAGATACACTGCATAAAATTGAAGTCCTGAAACATATATATATATATATATATATATATATATATATATATATATATATATATATATATATATATATATATATATATATATATATCTCATCTTCCTAAAATTATATTTAATAAATTAAAATTAAAATGACATTAACAATGCAAATTTAAAATCCTGAATATACAGAGAATATTTAACATTCATAAGATTCTTGTATTATAAATAAACACAGAGAATACTAAATATTTATAAGATTCTTTTATCATAAATAAACGTGAATTAAACTCTAACCCCAAAACTCTTTTATTACAAATGAATTTATATTAAAATTAAAAACTCCAAACTTCGTGAAACACGAACTAAAATCATTCTATGATTCGCCATTTCCATTAACTCAGTCATTAATAGGCTTTCGTCTCCATCACTGGCTGCTAGGAGGTGGACGCATTTAAAATCCGGGATCCCTGATCGAGAGAGAGAGAGAGAGAGAGAGAGAGAGAGAGAGAGAGAGAGAGAGAGAGAGAGAGATTTGTTCCCGTTGTTAGAGAGAGAGAGAGAGAGAGAGAGAGAGAGAAAAGATAATTTGTTCCCGATGTTAGAGAGAGAGAGAGAGAGAGAGAGAGAGAGAGAGAGAGAGAGAGAGAGAGAGAGAGAAATATTCGTTGTTAGAAAGAGGGAGAGAAAAAGATATATTTGTTCCCGGTGTTAGTTAGAGAGAGAGAGAGAGAGAGAGAGAGAGAGAGAGAGAGAGAGAGAGAAATATTCGTTGTTAGAAAGAGGAGAGAAAAAGATATATTTGTTCCCGGTGTTAGAGAGAGAGAGAGAGAGAGAGAGAGAGAGAGAGAGAGAGAGAGAGAGAGAGAGAGAGCACCAACAACGAAGACCAAGCCTATCCCTCACATTCCCTCTCTCTTTCTCTCCCTACCAACGAAGGACAAATCTCTCTCTCTCTCTCTCTCTCTCTCTCTCTCTCTCCTCGGGGGCCCACCAAAGTAATCCTAGAAGCATTAAGCTGATGCAAACCCGAAGCGGCACAACAACAAACTACAAATTGACCTGTTCCCACCAAACAAGAAAGGTCATTGACCTCCTGATGACTCTACAACTAAAAACAAGTAAAAACAAACAAATAAAAACAAATAAATTGAATCTTGGATAAGAACACTGGACAGAAGAGGCCTGTTTACAGACGTAACTTGAAAACTTGCCCACGGATTTCAGTGAAATTTTGGACAGTGGTTGGACATGGCCTGAGGATTAATTGGTAGGATTTTGAAATGAATCCGGATGGGATTAATGAGATTTTTGTTTGTAATCCCAGACGTTCACCTATTTATTTGAGTATAGCCATAACTTAAAAACTTGCCCACGGATTTCGGTGAAATTTTGTACAGTGGTTGGCCATGGTCTAAGGATTAATTGGCAGGATTTTGAAATAAATCCAGATGAGGATTCATGAGATTTTTGTGGTTAATCCAACACACTGAGGAGTCATAAAATTGTAACCCTCCGATTCTTGCATTTATTTTGGAAATGAGGTTGCTAGCCCCATGCCCTAGGTTCTAGTAACACCCATATTCGTATAACTCACATCTTAGAACAACACAGACTGGATGGATGTACTTATAAAAAAAAAAAATAAGGCTAAATCACTCCTCTCCCCAAGGATCGATCCCATGTGTTGTTGCGTTACCAGAAGCACGATTATGGTTAACTTTAACCTTAAATAAAGACTACTGAGGCTAGAGGGCTGCAATTTGGTATGTTTGATGACTGGAGGGTGGATGATCAACATACCAATTTGCAGCCCTCTAGCCTCAGTAATTTTCAAGATCTGAGGGCGGACAGAAAAAGTGCGGACAGAAAAGAGTGCGGACGGGCAGACAAAGCCGGCACAATAGTTTTCTTTAACAGAAAACTGAAAAGCCACTCAACTTTTTAAAATTAGCCATCCCACCCACATACTCTCTCGTCAATTTTTTTTTTCATCCCCGTTCGTCAATCTCGAAAAAAAAAAAAAACCTCTGCCAAAAAAAATGGATTAAAAAGTTATTCTTTTTCACTTGAATCCTAAACTTTGAAAAAAAAATGGATTATAGAGATTTTTTCCATTTTTTCTTTTTGAATCCTGAACTTTCGAAAAATTGGATTATGAAGATGACAGCCCTAGAAGAAAAAGGAGAGAGAGAGAGAGAGAGAGAGAGAGAGAGAGAGAGAGAGAGAGAGAGAGAGAACCATTTTTAAAAGTTAGCAAAATTCTTTGAAGTGAGTTTAATTCTCATGTCGGCTAAGAGAGAGATAACGGAGGATTGGAGAGAGAAATTGATAAAGAAGTGATAGAAAGAATATAGAATTGAAGGGTCTGAGAGTAATTGAGAAAAATGAAATAAATTAAAATGGATAATAGTAGTGTATGAATTGACTTTATATATATATATATATATATATATATATATATATATATATATATATATATATATATATATATATATAATATATTATATATATATATATATATATATATATATATATATATATATAGAGAGATGTATAATATAGATTATATAGCATATATATATATATATATATATATATATATATATATATATATATAATATAAATAATTATATATATATATATATATATATATATATATATAATATAAAATAATATAATATACATATAGATTATATATATAATTAATATGATATATATATATCAAATAAATATTAATTATAATATATATATATATAAATCTAATAAAAATATATAATTCAATAGATAAATAATTAACAGAAGTAAATAAAAAATTATAAAATATAATGAATCTAAAAAAAAAACCAACATAAATAAAAATAAAAAACAAAATAAAAATTAGTTTAAAAACCTAAATTAAACTGACAAAAAAATTTATAAAACAAAAAAAAACTCCCTTCAATTTTGCACACAATAATAACGCAGAATAAAGGAGTTTTTTTCTTGGTATATAAATTTCCTTACGTAATGCTTTTTCTGTCTTCAAGAAGGGAAAAATAAAAACACTCTTTTCCCATGTTAATTAAACATAAGTTTTTCTTCCTTTCAAAAGATTTTTTTTTTTTTAGTTTTTTGTTACTGGGTTTCTTGATGAGTGTCAGAGCTAATTTTGGTTGTTACAACAACAATAATACGTTGTGTTGTTTCTCGGTGTTGTTTTTCAAGTGGTTGTTTGTTGTCAGTTGTCAATATATTTGTGTATTATCCATTCTTTATTATTATTATTATTAATTGATTCCACATTTTGATGGAATTCATTATCATCGATCTTCAACAACCTCCAACAACCATTACAACTCCCCTACCCCCAAACACAACCCCTTCTCTTCTACAACACTAGCTCCACCACTACAATACTCATCCACAACTTGTATAACCCTTACTATATGTCTTCCCCCACCACCATCTCCAACCTCCAACAACCACCACAACTCCCTCATCCCCAACACAACCCCTTCTCTGATTCATCTCCAACACTATCTCCACCACTCCTCCACCAGCCACCACAACTCTCTCGTCCCCAGCACAACCCATTCTCTTATTCATCTCCAACACTATCTCCACCAACCACCACAACTCTCATCCCCAACACAACCCTTCTCTCCTTCATTTCCAACAATATCTCCACCACGCCTCCACCAACCATCACAACCTTCCTACCCCCAACACAACCCCTTCTCTCCTTCATCTCCAACACTATCTCCACCACACCTCCACAAGTTGTATAAACCCATACAATATCTTCTCCCACCCCATTCTCCTGTCTCCAACACGGCTATCACACTTACCCCATCACCTTTCCCTTCCTATACGTCCTTTAGTCTTAAGGTCTCCCCCTTCCCCTACACAACCCCACCCCATTTCCCTACCACTACAATAACCCCCTCTCCCTCCCCCTCCTTACAGCTTCCTTCTTCAACTGCTCCTCGACATTCGATATTGTGAAAAGGACTTCCCTCGGTTGCAAGGCTATCATTTTACAGCTCCGGATGCTTTCTCTCTCTCTCTCTCTCTCTCTCTCTCTCTCTCTCTCTCTCTCTCTCTCTCTCTCTCTCTTAAAAAGCAAGGGGTAGTTACATTCCATAAGGTCTTTCTATCGATGTTAAATGAATTTATTCCATACAGCTTGAAAAGTTTGATAAATCTCTCTCTCTCTCTCTCTCTCTCTCTCTCTCTCTCTCTCTCTCTCTCTCTCTCTCTCTCTCTCTCTCTCTCTCATAACTTACAACAAAAGAAATTAAACGACAGGGCTTTAAGGTATAGTTATTGCCATAAAAACAGTGGAGAGAGAGAGAGAGAGAGAGAGAGAGAGAGAGAGAGAGAGAGAGAGAGAGAGAGAGAGAGAGAGAGAGAGAGATTTTCAGTGCACTGAAAAGAACAGAATGGTAATTTATCATTTTCATTATTATCATCATCACAATCATCATCATTATCCACAATAAGTGAGAGAGAGAGAGAGAGAGAGAGAGAGAGAGAGAGAGAGAGAGAGAGAGAGAGAAAGAGAAACAACCAATATTGAAAAAACCAATGGTAATACATCATCATATCCATTACTTTATCAACATAATCACCATTATACCAATAATTTTAATCAAATCATTATACTCATCATAAAATATCACATCATACACCATCATGCACTATCACCATCACTATTAACCCAATACAACAACAGCCAAACTTCCCATAACATACAAAAAAAAACTCCCAAAACTTCACGATGAGAAAAGCGTTGATAACAAGGCGTTTGCCATAATATCAAAACTTCATTCACCCTGACTTTAAACTTCAATCTGGAAACTTCCCGAAGGAATTAGGCCAAAAGGGGGAGGGGAAGGGGAGGGGAGGGAGAGGAGGGAGATAGAGAGAGAGATGGGAAGGGGAGAAGATAACTTCAGGACAACACAAGCGCCTGTGAAGTTTGAGTGAAGTTAATAATAATAATAATAATAATAATAATAATATTTCAATATTAAGATTCAAATTGGATATTCAATACAGGACCCAAGTAAGAGGGTTGAGAGAGAGAGAGAGAGAGAGAGAGAGAGAGAGAGAGAGAGAGAGAGGTCCAAGAGGTAAGATACGAGAATAAAACAATAAATTAATAATGTAAAGAGATATATAAAAATACAACAGAGAGAGAAGTTATAATAATAATAATAATAATAATAATAATAATATTGATAATAATAATAATACAAATTATAACTATTATTATTATTAAAAAGGATACCATAATGCAATTTATCTTATATAGTGTCTTTTCTATCTTCCTTATGATTCGCTTTTCAGGCTCAGTGTTAGTCATGAAACTGACCGATATTCAAAAAGGAAAATGATAATGGAATATGTCGGTTTTTTAAAAATATCAATCAGAGATCGTTCGTCTGGATTCATTCTATTTTACACACAAATGTCGACATACAGCCATCCTTTTTAATAAGACCTGTTTAAAAGAGGATCTAAATAAATTCTATTATTATTATTATTATTATTATTATTATTATTCTTATTATTATTATTATTAATATCATACCATGCGTCTTGAATAATTATGTCAATTCTAAAAGTAGTTTTCATGAAAGATGACGAACAAAAAAGATAATGACAATTTAATTATTCATTTAAAAATGCATTATACTTCCTGCTCATTCACACACACACAAATGCGCGCGCGCGCGCACGCACACACACGCACTGAAAAGAAATCCAAATAAATTCTCTCTTTGCATACCTCTCTCTCTCTCTCTCTCTCTCTCTCTCTCTCTTCACTTTCTTTCTCTCTCTCGTTCAACTAATAGTCCTTCTAACTGAAAACACTTTCATTTTATTATTCATTTTACTGTTCCTTGCTCAATTCTCTCTCTCTCTCTCTCTCTCTCTCAAGATTCACTTTCTTTCTCCCGTTCTCTAACTTGAACTGAAAACATCTCAACTCAAATCAGATTCTCTCTCAAACCAACTCTCTCTCTCTCTCAGTACTCTCTCTCATCTCTCCTTAAACCAACTCCAAAATGGACTCATCTCCTCGTATCCATCTCCTTATCCCCTCCCCCTCCCCCCTCCACACGCCTAGGAGCCAAGAGGTCCCCCCCGCCTTTCCCATCTCGGCCTGACGGTAGGGGAGAGTAAAATAGAGAGGTGGGTATAGTTTTAAGTATGAGTGTGTGTGTGTTCGTGTGTCCGTGTATGTTTATTGCAGGGTCGTTGGGGCATGAGTGGCTCTAAGGGAGGGGGCAGGGGAGGGGAGGGGAAGGGGGGAGTGGAAGAAAAAATAAACAAAATTCCATGTTTGTTTTCTTACCTTCGGCTTCGCGTACGCAGAGACAATAAAACTTGTTTATTTATTGCAATTGTTTCCCACTTTTTTTTTAAGGGGGAGGGGAAGAGGGGGAAGGGGTTAAATAATGGCACCCTCCAAAGAGACGCACTTGGGTAGGGGGGGAGTATAAGAGGAGAGGTAAGGGGAGGGGAAGGGGAAGGAGAAGGGAGAGTATTTGGGAATTAGCTTTCCTTTGACAGGTAGTATAAATAATTATACATTTATGTATATATATACATATATATATACATATACATACATTTAATTAACCCACAAAATTGCGACGCCAGTTTTAGCAGCCATAAATCGATCAATCATAAACCAAAAAAGTAAAAATTAAAAATGTGAAACACCACTTAATGTCAGCCAAACATCGAATTAAGAAACAATACACCTGGATGTTAGAGGTCAATATATATAACACTGTAAGTAGCCCGCTCTCTCTCTCTCTCTCTCTCTCTCTCTCTCTCTCTCTCAGAACTTCCTCCAAAGAAACCCCACAAAAACAACCCCGGGAGTGTGAGAATCCCTACAAATATCCGTCACCTGGTTCTCCGTCGCTTCTCTCTGTGCCTGCTAAAATTGACTCTTGTGATACAGGTCATGGGAAGTTCTATGTTAGGTGCGTTATGGACATGCGCACGTACACACACTAACACTCAAACTCACACAGGCACAGGGAATACATTCAATATGTATATGTAAATTATATGCAAAAAGGTCATGGCTTAAAAAAATATATATGTGTATAAATATATACTGAACATACTGACAAAGCATTGAAAACCCCACTTGCACAAACACACATACACACAATAACACAAACACACACTAAAACACATACACACATACACATACACGCAAAAGCACAGGAATTACATGCAGTATGTATATGTATATACACATCATTTCATGAAACTATAGATAAAAATATGTTGACAAACTCATCGACTCGATAGGAATTATTTTGACAAACTGACTGATCACAAACAACACACATACGAACTCACCCATACACACACACACACACACACAAACTCACACATACACACACACACTAACACAAACTCACACATACACAAGAAGCACATACGATATGTGTATGTCTACGCAAAACGCTCCATTAGACAAAAAAATACAAAATCTAAACAATATGACAAATAAAAACACAATATATAAACGATACTGAAAAACTCACTTTCAGACACGAGTTTTTTTTTAAGGCCATTTGCTATTTTTATTTTAAAATCTTCTGTCAATAAATGAAAGAGCTATAAAATGTCAACTCCATGTTGGAGCTCCGTAGAGAGACCATTTACATGATGCACTTTTTATAAATGAATAAATTATATATATATATATATATATATATATATATATATATATATATATATATATATATATATATATATATATATATATATATATATATATATATATATATATATATATATATATATATGCTGACATTCTCTTAAAACTGACACAATGAATAATTTTTAAAAATCTACACTTTCATACATTAAATTAACACTGGCTCTGGTAAATTCCTGGACGGGTGACCACCTATGTAAGCCTGACTCCCTTGAGCATATGGACCTCAATACCCGAAATACCCATCTACAGGGGCATGGGCATGGAATGGGAGCCATACCCTGTAATTAATTCTTAAGAAACTTGAAACACCCTTTAGGAAAATGGAGAGAAGGAGAGGTTGTGATGTCACGGAGGAGGAGGAGGAGGAGGAGGAGGAGGAGGAGGAGGAGGAGGAGGAGGAGGAGGGGTGAGGGAGAGGGAGAGGGAGACGAGGAGAGGGAGAGGAAAGACGGGAAGGGGAAGACAGGGGGAGGAGGAGGAGGAGGAGGAGGAGGAGGAGGAGGAGGAGGAGGAGGAGGAGGAGGAGGAGGAGGAGGAGGAGGAAGGAAGGAAGCAGAGAAGAAGATGGCACGCGTCGTCGAGTCCTTTGATGGCGCACTTCCGGTTAGACTTTAGATCCTACGCCCACACCCCCTCCGTAAGTTCCGCCACGCCCATATAATTAGTCCCGCTAAGTACGCCCCTGGATGATGATGATACTGATGGTGATAGTGATGATGGAGATAATTATCATAATTATTATTGTTATCATTGATTATTTTTGTAAGACGAAGTTGTCTCTTGTCGATGTATGATATTTCTGTTTACAACAGGCGTCACAGGAGCGATGGTCGACGACGCTGTTCTCAGGAATGCCCAGATAATAATAATAATAATAATAATAATAATAATAATAATAATAATAATAGCCATACCTGCGCATGCGCAATCTAGGCTAACAAATGAAATATTCCTGTGTTGAACAACTCTTTAGTGAAAGGTCTATACCAAATATAAAAAAAATATATCCCATTCAAAACAGATTAAAAATAAAAACACTATTAAAAAATATACCACGAAAAAAATCCCCAAAATAAATAAATACAACAAAAACAAATAAAGATCCATATTCCAGAGTCCTTGCCAAGGATCCCTT
>NC_089766.1:1828507-1833507 GCF_040412425.1 Macrobrachium rosenbergii
AGCCACTGTCAACACAAAATTATTCTCCAATATTTCTGAGCTTTAACTGACCTGTAACTATTACCTCAAGCAAGATACAGAATATTTTCTAAATATTCTATAACTATTACCAAGAAATGATTGGACTGCTGTAAAGCATATTGTCATAACACCAGCAAACATAATATTATTTTGCAATATCTAAGAGTATTAACTGATCTGTATTATAGCAAGCAAGATACAGAATATTCTGTAAATATTACAGAGAAATCATTGGACTGCTATAATGCATATTGTCGTAACCACTGTAAACATGGTATTATTTCCCAATATTACATGAAACAGGGTACAGAATATTCTGTAAACATCACAAAGCAATCAGTGGAAGAGAATATTCTAGGAACATTACAAAGCAGCCATTGGGCTGGTGTAATGCAAATCTTCATATCCACTACAAACACAACATTACTTTCCATAAAGCCATTACTTGAGAAAAGCCTTATGCAACCAACTGTAGCCTAACAACCCAATCCTTCCCTCAAGGTCGAAAATCCCTTGGTAACCTAACCCAATCTGACCTCTATTGCAAACTGCAACAATGCGGTTACAAATCCGTGTTGTTCTCGACAGAGGCTAATAGCAAAAACAATAGCTTAGGTTGGTTGGTGCTACCTGATGCAGCTACTAGGCAGAGAGAGAGAGAGAGAGAGAGAGAGAGAGAGAGAGAGAGCCCGCCTCCGCCAAAACCGGTATGTATACGCCTCTTTCTCTCACAGAAAGGTCAACACTCGGCTAGGTACCTGTTTTGCACCCCGATTATCTTTTTAAAAGGAATGACTCTCTCTCTCTCTCTCTCTCTCTCTCTCTCTCTCTCTCTCTCTCTCTCTCTCTCTCTCTCTCCTACATCAAGCTGTCATTGGATTTACCTTGTGTATACAAATGGTCAATATGTTGTTCACTCAATTTTGTGACAATCTCCGAGCTACAATCTCTCTCTCTCTCTCTCTCTCTCTCTCTCTCTCTCTCTCTCTCTCTCTCTCTCTCTCTCTCTCTCTCTTTTCAACTATCACTTTCCTCTACCATGAGGGAAAGGAAGACGTGTATATACCTGCCCTTTAAGAAAAGACAAGTTATATGATTCTTAATTCAAAACTAGAGACAATTCTGTTTTGATAAATTCAACATACCAAGTGAATAATCGTAAGCCTCGATCAATTCAATAGAAGTCAGGATATATTGATAAATTCAATACATTCAATATGACCAGGATTTTTGCCTTGATATATTCAAGGTTTCTTATTCTTCCTTTTAATATAATACACCCGATGTGATCTTGCGTCTCTCTCTCTCTCTCTCTCTCTCTCTCTCTCTCTCTCATGAATTACCTGTCATTGTCATTTCCTTGTAAATAGTGTACATATATTTCCGCTCTCTCTCTCTTTTAAGTTAATTTTCATCGTCATTTTCTTGTAGAGTATATATTATATTTCCTCTCTCTCTCTCTCTCTCTCTCTCTCTCTCTCTCTCTCTCTCTCTCTCTCTCTCTCTCTCTTTTGAATTAATTTTCATTGTCACTTTCTTGTAGAGTATATATACATTTCCTCTCTCTCTCTCTCTCTCTCACATGAATTGACTGTCATTGTCATTTCACTGTAAATAGCAAACATATGTTTCCTTCTCTCTCTCTCTCTCTCTCTCTCTTCTCTCTCTCTCTCTCTCTCTCTCACACCTGAGAAATCATTCTATATACCATCTAAAAGCGACTGCAAAATCCTGCGCAATTCAATCCATCACACATTCCTAAGTCAATTACGCCTTCATAATTCGTAACTCGCTTTACGAATTCGGTCCTAAATGAACGAAATTAACGAAATTAACGGCGTGACGTAATAAGAGCAGGAGATTTAACGCGATAATTAACAAGAAGGGATTAATTTTGCATTTTTAATCGTTCGACAATTCTCTTGCACGTCCGCAAACGCCAGATGTGAGATGATTAAATTTTTTTTCCATAGATTAATATATACAATTTTTTTTTTTATTTTGCAGACATAAAAATCTACATGGGATTAATAAATATAACTTATTAATAGATAAATAAATTATATTTAGTGATTCACATGGATTAATATAATTTTTTTTATTATGCAGACATAAAATTCTAGATATCAACTTTCTATTTTGGTGCTTTCTGAACGAAAGTACCTTTATATTAAACGGTAATTTCCTTATCTTAGAAAATTTAAATTTTATACCATAACATAATTACAATTTAAAAAAGAATTTTTTCCAAACAAAAATCCACAAACAAATGTTCTATTTTGATAATTTCTAAACGAAAGTAATTGACAGTTGAATGCGATAAATTTTCCAGGAAGGATTTATATGATAAATGAAATACATTTTCCAGGAAGGATTTATACGATAAATGCAATAGATTTTACAGGAAGGATTTATATGATAAACGCAAAAAATTGTAGAGAAAAAAAAAAAAAATTCCGATTTCAGAAAATGTAAAATTTATTACAATAAACACCATGAGTTCAAGCAAATATTGGAGAGAGAGAGAGAGAGAGAGAGAGAGAGAGAGAGAGAGAGAGAGAGAGAGAGAGAATATATCAGTCACTCGACTATACCCCGAGACCGGACGAACGAAAGTGATCTCAGGCAGTGCAACACAAAAAGCAAATTCACTGCCGCCAGGGAAAGAAGAAGAAGAAGAAGAAGAAGAAGAAGAAGAAGAAGAAGAAGAAGAAGAAGAAGAAGAAGAAGAAGAAGGAGAAGGAGAGGGAGGAGAAGAGGTAGGAGAGAGGCGAAGAAGAGGGAGGAGAGAGAAGAAGAAGAAGAAGAAGAAGAAGAAGAAGAAGAAGAAGAAGAAGAAGAAGAAGAGGGAGGAGAAGAGGTAGGAGAGAGACGAAGAAGAGGGAGGAGAAAGAAGAAGAAGGAGAAGAAGAAAAAGAAGAGGAGGAGGAGTGAGAAGGAGGAGAAGATGAGGAGTGAGGAGAAGAAGAAGATGATGAGGAGTGAGAAGAAGAAGAAGAAGAAGAAGGACAAGAAGTAGAAGAAGAAGATGATGAGGAGTGAGAAGAAGAAGAAGAAGAAGAAGAAGAAGAAGAAGAAGAAGAAGAAGATGATGAGGGGTGAGAAGAAGAAGAAGAAGAAGAAGAAGAAGAAGAAGAAGAAGAAGAAGAAGCAGCAGCAGCAGCTGAAGAAGAAGAAGAAGCAGGAGAAAAGGAGTACGAAGAAGAGTGAGAAGAAGCAGCAGGAGAAGACGAATAAGAAGAAGCAGCACGAGAAGAAGAAGAAGAAGAAGACGAAGGAGAAGAAGAAGAAGGGGAGGGAGAGAGAGAGAGAGAGAGAGAGAGGCAGCAGAAGGGCATGAGCTGGACAGGAACAAAACCCGTTTTCGGGGAAAGGGGTCATTCGAGGTCATCTGGGAGTCCTCGTCGCAATGAGAGAGAGAGAGAGAGAGAGAGAGAGAGAGAGAGAGAGAGAGAGAGAGAGAGAGAGGAGTGTTTGTGTACATGCATTGGGAGTAAATGTGATAAGCAGTGAGAAGAATCTTTAAAACCCTTTGCCCATGTGACAAAACATTAACACACTATGTGCGTTCACATTAATGTGATAAATCCACTTAATCAAATACATAACTTTAATGCCCATCACCCAAAAAACAACATCCTAGGCAAGAAAAAACACAGCCACCTTTTATGGCAACAACAACGAGAAAAAATATAAAAAAAAAAACACAACAAAAATCAGAAAAACATCTTCAATATGCAGTGTAACTAAAAACCCGAACCGAAAATAGCTACTTGGCAACTGCCGGTTCCCACGCAGCATACAATGTTACCGGAGTGACGTGGAACTAAGTTACCCCCTCCCTTCCTTGTACTTACTGTGCGTACGCGCGCGCACGCATACGTAAACACATACGCGCACACACACAAACACACATATATATATATACAAGTGGGGGTGGGGGAATGGGGCAAAGCCCCCCCAAAAATAGGCGTGTTGATCGGAAAAAGGTTGAACTTTTTTGAAGCAGAGTCCTTGCTGAGAGAGAGAGAGAGAGAGAGAGAGAGAGAGAGAGAGAGAGAGAGAGAGAGAGTACTTATTATTACTTTATCTAACAATGCTAAACCTATTAGTAAATAAGGAAATAACTAGAAAGAGAGAGAGAGAGAGAGAGAGAGAGAGAGAGAGAGAGAGAGAGAGAGAGATTCTCCCTATTATCACGTTATCTAGCAAAGCTATAAAAAACCTCGATAAAAAAATAAGGAAAAACTGAGAGAGAGAGAGAGAGAGAGAGAGAGAGAGAGAGAGAGAGAGAGAGAGAGAGAGAGAGAGAGCACTGACTGACATTTCGAGACGAAATGGGAATCATTAAACATGAATGAAGAAAGTTGGACCAATTTAGCTCTCTTGATGCCATTTGGTGGACAGCTGCTAATCAATAGGAGATAAAAAAAAAATTAAAGAAAATAAAGAAAAAATAAAAAATAAATAAAAATAAAATAAGGGGAAAAAACAATAGAGATTCGCTATTTCTGTTGTAAAGAGTTGGAAAGAATAAGGAGGGTAGGGGAGGAGGTGGAGGTAGGGGAGGGGAGGGGAAGAGGGGTGGAGGAGGAGGGGAGGAGGAGGAGGAGGAGGAGAGGAGGAGGAGGAGGAGGAGGAGGAGGAGGGGAGAGGGAGAGGGAAGGAGAGAGGAGGGGTAAGGGACTAAAAAAAACTTAAATTGCTTACAATTCATAATTAAATTTTTATATTCATAATTATAAACAAATATAAATATAAAATATAATCAAAACACATAAATGTTCTCGTGTAAAATAATAATTGTATTATTACCTCAAATATAATTCATTCACCATATAAAAAAAAAATAAAAAAAACCGAGTCTACTTCACTAAAAAAAAAAAAGATACCCCAAAAAACTTCGAACCTTGAATCTAGACAAACATATATGTCGATAAAACTGTCACTGACATTTGTCGCCAGAAAAAATATAAAAA
>NC_089766.1:1838507-1941007 GCF_040412425.1 Macrobrachium rosenbergii
ACAAAAATACATTTTTTTTTTAGGTCTGGGAAATTTTATCTTCGTTCTGGGGGACAAAAAACGACAAAAATATATAAATATTTTTTTTAGCTCTGGTGGATTTTATCTTGGTCCTGGGACACAAAAAACGACAAAAGTACATTATTTTTTTTTTTTTTTTTTAGTTCTGGTGTATTTTATCTTCGTCCTTGGCGACAAAAAAACGACAAAAGTATTTTTATTTACTTTTTAATTTTTTAAAAGTTCTGGTGAAGTTTATCTTCGTCGTGGGCGACAAAATATTTTAATTCTTATTTTTTTTAGGTCTGGGAAATTTTATTTTCGTTCTGGGGACAAAGAACAAAAAAATAATATTTTAATTTTAATATTTTTTCTAAGTTCTGGGAAATTTGATCTTCGTTCCGGGCGACAAAAAACCAGACAAAAAGGATTTTTTAATTTAATTTTTTTAGGTTCTGGTGAATTACATTTTCGTTCTGGGCGACAAAAAAAAAAAAAAAAAAAAATTTTTTCAGGTTAAAATTTTTTTTCAGGTTCCATGAATTATATTTCCGCTTTGGGCGACAGACAACAAAATTAATTAATTTTTTGAATAAAAGTTCATATATATATATATATATATATTTTATATAATATATATATATATATATATATATATATATATATATATATATATATATATATATATATATATATATATATATATATATATATATATAATGATGCACAAATAGAAGCCAGATATACAGACAATGAGAGAGAGAGAGAGAGAGAGAGAGAGAGAGAGAGAGAGAGAGAGAGAGAGAGAGAGAGAGAGAGATCGCCCCTCCCACCTGCCAAATCTAGAATGCCAAATGAAAATAAATCTGCAGACATCAACTACAATAAGGGGGCAGCAATTTGACCCGATTTGACCTGTATGGGTCTTGTTCTGTACTGCCATATTTTTTCCCGGGAATTTATGGCGGTTCAGATTGGAATAGAGTGCCATATCTTTTTGGAGACGACGCGGAAAAAGATCTCTCTCTCTCTCTCTCTCTCTCTCTCTCTCTCTCTCTCTCTCTCTCTCTCTTGGGAAAGGTTGTCAAAGGTTTATACTACCTTCTGATTCTCTCTCTCTCTCTCTCTCTCAAGGTTGTCAAGGGTTTATACTATCCTCTGAGTCTCTCTCTCTCTCTCTTTTGGAAAAGTTGTTTTTATATATCATCTCTCTCTCTCTCTCTCTCTCTCTCTCTCTCTCTCTCTCTCTCTCTCTCTCTCTCTCTCTCTCTCTCTCTCTTGGGAAAGGTTGTCAAGGGTTTATACTATCCTCTGAGTCTCTCTCTCTCTCTCTCTCTCTCAAACGACTGTCAAGAGTTTCCACTTTCTCTCTCTCTCTCTCTCTCTCTCTCTCTCTCTCTCTCTCTCTCTCTCTCTCTCTCTCTCTCTGTTTAAGAAGATTGCCAAGCGTTTATATAATTTTCTGACCCTCTCCTAGGAAGAACACTAAAACAAAACAATAATAATAATAATAATAATAATAATAATACTAATAATAATAATAATAATATCAAACTTCCCAACACAGCCAGCACTGACGATAAGATTACCAATCATCCTCACTTAATTCCATCATTCACGCGAAACCAAAAATACAAAGAAAAAAGACAATTCCTCGTTATATTCAGATTATCTCGTAGCAGGTAATTCCCTCAGGCATAAAAAAAAACAATGGAGCTAATCAAAACAATTAGAGAAATAAACAAAACAAAAAAACAATTCAGTGGTACGGCATTTAATGCTAATGGCCTGCGGACTATCTCCCCAGCTTACCTGGGTATGCCTGGGGGACCGTGATCTCTATACCCCCTGGCTTTCCCCCTCCCCTCCTCCCCGTAGACCAGGCAGACCTCTCCATACAAGTCATTAAATTTTGGCAATCAAATACAGCATCTAAATCAATCATGCCGGCCCCAAATCGGGAGGAACCGTTTCAGCCTGATTGGGATCCATTCCTGGCGATAAGGTAATGATAAATGTTTTAACGAGGTCGGTAATTAGATGGTCATTAGTGGGAATGAATGGAAAGGATGATAATAATAATAATAATAATAATAATAATAATAATAATAATAATAATAATAATAATAATAATAATAATAATAATACCAGAATATTTTTAATTACATTTAAATCGTCTAAAAATGGTTAATAAGTTCCATACTCTTTGCAAGGTGGGGAATCATATTAGCATAAAAAGAGACCATTTAGTAATCAAAGAAATTAAAGAGAGAGAGAGAGAGAGAGAGAGAGAGAGAGAGAGAGAGAGAGAGAGAGAGAGAGAGAGAGAGAGAGAGATTCATCAGACGGATTGTCAGTTAAGAGAAAACCCTTCAAGAATGAGACAAATTCGTCTACCTCCCTAACCAACCTCCTACCTCCACCCCCTCAACCTTCAACCTCTCTCCCCCTCCCACCACCCACCCCCGACCTAAAATTCTTTTCAGGAACCAAAATTTTCGGGTCAACAATTCCTAAACTGGAAAGAAAATGAAATTCCGGCTCGGGTCCTTAATCAAAGTGGTGGAGCCATATACGACATAGTTGCCAGAGACCAAATATTTGCCAATTTGCAAAAGGTTAAATTCTCTCTCTCTCTCTCTCTCTCTCTTTAATTCATACACATTTACTGCCATTTTACCTAATTATCTGCTTAAAATTTACAAGTAATTGGCTGTAATGTCTTCATAAAAAACCATTCTTAAGTTGCATCCATACTTTAGTACATGTCTTAGACATGTTGGCAACATATAACACATCACAAACAAGTTGACAACAAGTCAACGACTTGTTTGGTTAAGTTCAAACCAGTGCTTCATGCGATTATCCAGCATTGGCCAAAGGTTCGTTCTCCACTACGGTTGCTGATTTGTTGTCAGCCTATTTGTGATATGTATGCAACAAGATTTCAAAATGTTTACAACATATTTGTGATATGTACTTAACAAGTTTCTGACATGTTTCTGATGTGTTCAACAAGTTACCAATGTGTTTACAACATGGTTGTGATATGTATTCGACAAGTTTCCGACATGTCTGTGCTGTGTATTCAACAGGTTTCCAACATGTTTGTGATATGTATTCAACAAGTTTCCAACATGTTTGTGATATGTATTCAACAAGTTTCCGACATGTTTGTGACATGGTTTCCCGAAATGTGGACGCACTCTGATGGACTTACTCTCTACTCAAACACTGACAGAACAACGCGCCCGTGCGCGCGCGCAAAATTCATTACCCACCGGGAGAATAAGACAAATAACAAGGCACCCTTAAAGCTCTTAATTAATTACGGATAAATATCACTTGCACATCATTAAAACATTTCGAAATTTCACGGCGATGTCATAACGAGAGAGAGAGAGAGAGAGAGAGAGAGAGAGAGAGAGAGAGAGAGAGAGAGAGAGAGAGAGAGCAAAGGCTTGATCTGGGAGGCACTGTTGACAAGACCTCAAGGGGTGAGAGGAGGGTGGCACCAACCTTCCCCCCACCCCACCCCCTGGGGGAGGGGGAAAGGGGAAGGGGAAAGGGGTAGTAAACTCATCCCGTGCACAGGTGTTGAAAATTTATCAAAGTTTTGATTGGTCTCACTCCCCCTCCCCCTCTCCCCCCCTCCCTCCATCCGATATAGGCTGCTATTTGTGCGACTTTGAAGCCTTTTTCTTCTCATATGTTTCAATCTTCGAGGAATCAGATGCTTGAGGTAATAAAAATAATAATAACAATAATAATAATAAATTTATACTCTCATACAGGTCCAAATCTCGTATGAAAAATCACAGGAACTTGCAGCAAACCTAAGAGTGGTCTGGTGCCATCGCAATGAGTCACAATAAGACGTGCGCTTCATAAACTTAAACTGATTACTGCCGTCATCTAGACACTGTTTAATTCCATAAAAAATAAATTTAAAATTTATCATAAGGCCTCATCAAAAGCCCCATTGTCAGGTTGTACCCTGGGAGTAAATAGTTCCACTTTGCAGCTCAAACTTCACGACCTGTCATTCAGGCGTTCATCAGAGAACCTACAATGGTTTTGGCTCGGATAATAAATCACTTTTCACAAACTTTACCTTGAAACAAAGCAAATCAAGATAACGACAAGAAAAACAAATTCAATTTCATCTCGTACAAAACCCAACGACCTCTGAGGAGAATCAGAATTTCCCAAATCTTGGGAGGACGAGATCCCGAGATCCCACGGAATTAGCCGAACAATTTCCGAAAACATTTTAAGAATTCGTCACGCAAGGAAGTAACGTTAACGGAAGCAAGTGCTTGAAGGTTACATCAAGCAATACCACTGACAATTACGACCCCACTCCCAAAATGGGACGGGCGGGAGGGGGGCAACAGACGTATTTTTTGGGAAGTCAGACAGTTGGAAAAGAAGACAAGGTTTACAGCGCATGCGCGCAAAGCATCCGCCATTTTGAATGATTTCCCCAAGGATCTTAAAAAAACTCCGGGTGATACTAATTCTACCTCCTCTCGCTCTCATTAAAGAGTCCTTCTCTCTCTCTCTCCTCTCTCATGTTTGTATCTAGACATGCGTAAAGAGGATGACTTATGCAAATGGCCTCATCATTTATTTCTCTCTCTCTCTCTCTCTCTCCCTCATTCAATATATATTTTTCCTCACTACTTATTTGCTTCAACCTTTCATTATTCATACTGGCTTTCCATTCTCTCTCTCTCTCTCTCTCTCTCTCTCTCTCTCTCTCTCTCTCTCTCTCTCTCTCTCTCCACCTTTCAAACTGCGGCACCTCGTAAAGCTTCAAAATAAATACAACTGATTAAAAGCAAAAGGTCTCCTTACTCTTACACAAACAGCTGATTCAAGCTGATGTGAGCTTTTAAAACTTCAAATATACAAACGCGTCTTTTTGGTTGCAGCTTTAAAATTCAGCTGAAGACTTGAGTTTAACAAGTTTTTGCATTTTTAATTAATCTTTGCTGTTATTAGTCCTGTTCCTTGACTGCGCATGCGTGACTATATATGGTAGACGTTCTACTTGAAAGTTGGTCTTATATAAATAATAATAATAATAATAATAATAATAATAATAATAATAATAATAATAATAATAATAATAATAATAACTGACATTTGAAGGTCTTATAAGTTCTTCTATAATAATAATAATAATAATAATAATAATAATAATAATAATAATAATAATAATAATAATAATAATAATAAATCCCTTACACGTACAAATATTTCTAACACTACAAAATAGAAGTACAAAAATACACACCAAAATTGATCATCAGAGAGAGAGAGAGAGAGAGAGAGAGAGAGAGAGAGAGAGAGAGAGAGAGAGAGAGAGACTTTCCCTCTACCTATCAGACGAGGAATTTCTTCCAATTTCTGAAACTACCCCACTTTAGGGTTCCCGCATAGAAAAAGAATCTTTTTAAGAGAGAGAGAGAGAGAGAGAGAGAGAGAGAGAGAGAGAGAGAGAGAGAGAGGAGCAAGGTAAAAAAAAACTCAAAAGATAAGAAGGCAAAACGCACTAAAAGATAAAGACAAGATTGATGGAGGCGGAATGAAGGAAGAGAGGAGACAGAACAGAGATAGAACAGGCACGGAAGAACAGAAGAACGATTAAGAACTGCGCAGAATTATTGTTCGTCTGAGGAGAAGCCTCAAAAAAATTGCGCGCGATTATTGCTCGTCTAAGGCCAAAGAAATTGCGCAAAATGACTGCTTGTCTGAGAAGCCAAAAAATTGCTCGTCTGAGCCCTAGGAGAGCTGTTAATCAGCTCAGTGGTCTGGTAAAACTAAGGTGTACTTCTTGAGGCCAAAAAATTGCTCGCCTGAGAGGCCAAAAAATTGCTCTTCTGAGAGGCCAAAAAGATTGCTCGTCTGAGAGGCCAAAAAATTGCTCGTCTGAGAGGCCAAAAAAAAAAAAGTTGCTCGTCTGAGAAGCCAAAAAAATTGCTCGTCTGAGAAGCCAAAAAATTGCTCGTCTGAGAAGCCAAAAATTTGCTCGTCTGAGCCCTAGGAGAGCTGTTAATCAGCTCAGTGGTCTGGTAAAACTAAGGTATACTTCTTGAGGCCAAAAATTGCTCGCCTGAGAGGCCAAAAAATTGCTCGACTGAGGGGCCAAAAAATTGCTCGTCTGAGAAGCCAAAAAATTGCGTCTGAGAGGCCAAAAAATTGCTCGTCTGAGAGGCCAAAAAAAAAAGTTGCTCGTCTGAGAAGCCAAAAAAATTGCTCGTCTGAGAGGCCAAGAAATTGCTCGTCTGAGAGGCCCAAAAAATTGCGCAAAGTTATTACTCGTCTGAGAGGCCAAAAAATTACTCGTCTGAGGACAAAAAAATTGCTTAAAATTATTGTTTGTTTGAGGCCAAAAAATTTCGCAAAATTATTTGCTCGTCTGAGACCAGAGACTTCCGCAAAATTATTGAAGGTCTTACGCATACCACCTTTACCCAGGTAATGACAGCTAATGGCATTTTGCTCATACCTTTGAAGGAATGCCAAATCAGTGACATGTGTTGTGGCTGCCAGATGACGTGCTAAGAGAGAGAGAGAGAGAGAGAGAGAGAGAGAGAGAGAGAGAGAGAGAGAGAGAGAGAGAGAGAGAGAGAGAGAGAGAGAACAAACTGTACAAAATATACCTCAAATTACAATACAAGAGAGCATCTAAAAAAACTAGTTTATAGAAAGGTGGCAACTATAATAAAAAAAATTAAATTCTATATAAAATCCCAAAATACTACAAAGCCGCCACCATTTAAGCCTAATCCCTTTAAATCCACGTGGCAAAGGGCGGGGGTGAAAGGGGTGAATAGAAGAAAAATTTTAAAATAAAATTTGAGAATCTAAACAAATTTGTCTTAGAAGCCTTAGGAAATATTTTTCATTATTTTTCTCTTTCTTCCCACAGACGTCTACAGAAATCCCACAGCAAGGCGAAACAGATCCTCTGTAACCAATAGGTAAGGACCATTCCCCCCAAAATCCTCTCCCCAGCTGATGACAGGACTAAAATCGCCCTTATTCAACCTATGCAGAGAGGTCAAATTGCCTTAACACCACATCCTGGGAAATGGCAGAGAGAACTCGCTCTTACGCCACTAACACATAGAGGTCTGTTTACGAAAAAGGGGCCACTGAAGTGAGTATACTGTATCTGTTCCAGGTCGTAGATCGTTTTATAGGTCGTCTTAAACGGCATATGCAAATGGTCCAGTCTTATGTGAAGGTTATTCTACAGGAAGAGTTTTCTGAGCTAAATATAAATATAATAAAAAAATACAGTATATTTTTCTTAAAATGTCAAATAAGGAAATGATCAGTCACTGCAGATCGTACAGTTATAGGGAGAAAGGGCTGTAGGCTTTACAGGTATAAGGGACATATTTTACAAATGGTTAAAATTGACTTGTAATTAGGTACAGGGCTGTTTAGGATAATAATAATAATAATAATAATAATAATATACCTATACATTGAAACTATATATATATATATATATATATATATATATATATATATATATATATATATATATATATATATATATATATATATATATATATATATACATACATACATACATACATACATGCACCCTGACATACACACCCACAATCACCTGAATCAACCACGAGTCCACAGGTCCAAACTAGGCCCCTCAATCACTCAACCACTCACGACAAAAGAACATCACAAACGCAAAACGCCTCCGTTGGGCACCAACGCCCGAAGAATAAGTGAAAGGGAAAGATTCCTTCTCTTTCTCCTTCTTCAGCCAGTAAAGGTTCTTTCCAAGTAGAAAAGATTAAGTCCAAGACGCATTTAAGGCTTATCCCCGTGGGGAAAGGCTGAGAGGGTAGGGGAATTTGTCACGGGGAAATGAGGAGAGAGAGAGAGAGAGAGAGAGAGAGAGAGAGAGAGAGAATGTCGAGGTATACCACGAAATCGTGGGATTTTGGAATACGTCAGAGATAGAATAAGTCTTCAAAATGAGAGAGAGAGAGAGAGAGAGAGAGAGAGAGAGAGAGAGAGAGAGAGAGAGAGAGAGAGAGAGAGAGAGTAGAGTAATGCCGATATATACCATGAAATCGTGGGATTTCAGAATAAGAGAGAGAGAGAGAGAGAGAGAGAGAGAGAGAACAGTCTTCAAAATTACTTCTCTCAAGTACGAAACTGCATTTTGGGGTCTTGGCCCCATACCCTCTCCCCCCCCCTCTAGATATATTTCGGGGGTCTTCTACCCCCCTCCCACCCTTTCCCTGCTTCGCTCCCCACCCCTAATCTCGTATAACCTGCCCATTTTTAGCGGGCGTGTCAGCAATCGTCTCTTTAGGGGTTAAACCTGAATCTCTTCTACTCTTCATTCTTCACCTAATTTCCCACCAGACATGAGAGAGGCACGATACGGGAAATAGAACGGAACAACAAAAACAAATCAAGTACAATACATGTATTAAGTGGGAGACAACAGTCCCATATATCTTCTCCATTCTGTATCTAATTTTCCATTAGGCATGAAACAGGTATGATACAGGAATTGAAAAGACGAAACGAAACGCCTACCAAAAACAAATCAAGTACGAGACAGGTATTGAAACGAAAAGCCAAAACAAATGGTAAAAAACAATTAAAAAACCATAATAAAAATAACAAACCAGCAACTCAAGAACCTCTTAACATTCGTAGGGGACAGGTACAAACAAATGCAGCAGTGACCAAAAAACAAATCAAATGCACACAGCAGTATCAAACCGAAAAGCCAATACGAACGGTAAAAAAAATATAGAAAAAAAAAGTGAAAATTGATAAAAATAACACAAACCAGCAACTCAAGACCTTCCACTAATACTCGTACGAGACAGGTACAAAAAGACCCGACAATAAAATCTACAAAATTAAGGCGAAACAAATGACGCCGGAGACTCCAAGCGGCTATTAGAGAGAGAGAGAGAGAGAGAGAGAGAGAGAGAGAGAGAGAGAGAGAGAGAGAGAGAGATTGGAAGAGGAGATGAAGAGGGTCCCATCTGTTGCAAGATTTCAAGAGTGGGTATATACGTCGTCTGCTGTTGTAGCTGCTGGTCTGAGAGAAGAGAGAGAGAGAGAGAGAGAGAGAGAGAGAGAGAGAGAGAGAGAGAGAGAGAGAGAGAGAGAGAGAGAGAAAACATATTGATAATATATATATATATATATATATATATATATATATATATATATATATATATATATATATATATATATATATATATATATATATATATATATATATATATATATATATATGTGTATATAATATATACACACACATATACCATACAATAAGAAAATCCAGGAAACTTTAACTCTTTTATAACAACAAAATCTTTTTCACAAAGGATGAAGTTGCACGTCCCACCATTCCTTTGCTCATAAGCATGGAGAGTAATTCCTTGGTTTTAATAATATATATATATATATATATATATATATATATATATATATATATATATATATATAATATAATATAATCATCACAAAATAATCAAACCATCTGCCACTATTCACAAAAGAGTATTATTATAAAAATCCTCTTTAAAAAAAATACCTTAATAATCCTAAAAAAAAAATTCCTGAAATAAATCCTGGTAAATCCACAAACACGCATCACATCAATCAATCCGTTCCACAAAACATGACACGGGAATGCAGACCCTTTGTCCCAAGGAACAATGATTTATTTATAAATATAGATACATAAATACTATTGGTTATATTCCTGTCATGGGTTTCTGTGGTGGGGGGGGGGAAATTGGGAGGGGGGAAGAATGGAGGGGAGTAGGTGGGGTGAGTCAGGAGTTGAGCTAGAGGGGAAGGGGGGGGAAAGGTGTTGTTTGTTTATATTTAAGGGATGGGGGAAGGTGAGAATTTTAAAGTGAGGTGGTGATGGAGTGGTTATACCATATAGAAGTGGTTCGGGAGAGGTTTATAGAATGGGGATTGATAGGTGGGTAGTGGGTTGTATCCAGGGAAGGGGAGGGGTTGTAAGGGGAAGGGGGAAGGTGTTGTTTGTTTATGTTTCTTCATGAGATGGGAGAAGGTGAGTGGTGGTATGAGGCACTGATGGAATGGTGTATTATATAGAGGTGGTTTGGGAGGGGTTTATAGGATGGGGATTAATAGGTGGGTAGTGGGTTGTACCTATGGGGAAGGAGAGGTAGGAGATGGATTTACAGGGGGTAGGGGGTTTAAGTGTAGTGGTATATCAAATAGAAGTGGTTGGGAAGGTTTTTAAAGAACAGTGACTGAGAGATACGTAGTGGGTTGTACCCAGGGGTAAGGGAAGGTGGTAGGATAGAGATTCCAGGGGAAGGGGAGACGGGGGTGGGGAGGATCCCCTTACCACCCCCAACCATCAAAACACAAATCTATTTACAAAGAGAGAGAGAGAGAGAGAGAGAGAGAGAGAGAGAGAGAGAGAGATCAAGTGCGCCTGAAATAGATTTCTTTTTATCTATTTTTATTTATTTTTTTATTTCCTGGTCGTCGCTTTGTTCGTCGGCATTCGAGGGATGCCACGATGACCTTTGCCCTTGTGACGCCAGAGTGTTTTTTTATGTTTGTAAATAAATAAATATAAATATATAAATAAACAGATCTGCTTGTCAACAAATATAGAAATATTATTTGGAATTATTATTGTAAAATAATAATAGTTTTCTGTGTACAGAAATATATCTATCAATTGCATATATTATTTTTATACAAAAGTTAAGGATAAAAAGCAATAATTTTGGAGTCTTAAACACACACACACACACACACACATATATATATATATATATATATATATATATATATATATATATATATATATATATATATATAAATATATAAATATACTGTATGTATATATATATGCATATGTATATATATAAACATATATATCAAGAAATCTAAAAAAAATATTAAAACTAAAAAAATATACATTCGAACTTTGAAAACACAAATACTGATAATCCCAACCCCTACCCCCCAAAAAAGGAGAAACCCCACCAGCATCCTAAATTAACCCTTCCAACCAGAGATCACAAGAGCCAAATCTGTGTGGCTGGGCTCTCCCCTCCCCCTTCTCCAAACGCCCCCTGTACAAAATCTACCCTGGGACGCATATTGACATTTTCCCCAAATCCATCTCAATTCCTCTATTTAATATATTTTCCATTTCTCGCCTGGCCAATCCCCTTCTACTGAGGAGTTGAAGGGAAAAAAAGGTTTATTAAAAATGATAAAAATAGGATTTGATGAAAAAAATGTATTAGAAAACTATTTAAAAGAGGATTTCTGAAAAAAGTCTATTACAAAATATAATCAAAAAAGGATCTGAAGGATAAAATGTATTGAAGGATTTCTGAGAGTTACTTAAACCCTGAACATTAAGGAAGGGCAAATATTGAAGACAAATAAATATGTAAAATGTTTAAATTTCAGCATCGGTGGGTCTGGTCAGTGGCTGGATTGGTGATCACCAATCTAAAAGGCCCAAGGGATGGAGTTAGGACCTCACCCAACAAAATCAATGCTAGGAAACTTACAACAGACCTTAGGAGTTTTATGTGAAAGGCAACAGTCTTACTGTAAATTATTATGCCACTGTGATATTATAGCAACGGTTAATTAGACTTGAGTTTTTCACTATCGTGTCCTGGCAACCTACCACTCAAGAAATCGGACGCACAGTCGGCCCATAGGTTGCATAAAGCAGAAAGTTAGTTGCTTAAAACATAGACATTAATATTCTTAAAAAAATATTTGGAAACACATGAAAAATAGAAGCGTTTGAAACGTGTTGATTATCTTCTATTACATTCCAATAAACCTTTCTCTCCCTCTCTCTTTCTCTCTCTCTCTCTCTCTCTCTCTCTCTCGATAAAGAATGACTGTCAACAACAGAAGCTTGATGTTCTATGGAGTCAAGTGGGTTTAATCTACCAGATTATTACATTCAATCAGGACCGGATTGTTCAAGGGAGAGAGAGAGAGAGAGAGAGAGAGAGAGAGAGAGAGAGAGAGAGAGAGAGAGCCCGTTACCTTCTTCCTTATTCTATTCTACTTCCTTCTTACTTCTTCACAATACTTTAAACATTATCATAAAATATTTAGCTTTTTTTTTAACTTCACTATCCAACGGTCACCATCACGTCTCACAATCCTCTCCAGCAGCATTACTACACAATCCCCAACACACATCACCATCATCACCACTCCATCACTCAGAATCATCTCCCACTCACCATCAATATACTGTTCTCTCAGTGTCCAGGTAACAAATCCACCTGATAAAAGATATTCACTGCTACTCTCTTCATATCATCACTATCCAGTTCTCCTGTTCATCATCCTCCTCCATCCATCCTCCTCCATCACCACCCTCACCATCACCACCATCAATCTCCTCGCAAAGAAAACTTATATATAAAATAAGTTCCCAGTTCGAGAACAGGCTTCAAAACAACGCCATTGTGTCTCGTTTCCTACTCTATCTCTCTATATACCTTCCCCCCTCCCCTTCGCCACCCCCAAAGAACTACCCTTCTCCCTCCTCCTCCTCATCCCTCCCCCTTCCCCCCCCCTCTCTCTCTCTATTAAGCATTATAATACCCTTGAGAGAATGAGGTTCTCCAAATATATTACATATGCTAATGAAGCATACACCTTTCTACACATGAATGTACTTATGTATACTTAAGTATACTTTATATACATTCAGATATGGAGGTCTGTATGCCGGTGTAGACTGTATTTGAATAGATGTGTTTCGTATGAATTGGACGTATGTATAGCCTTTACAAATATAACATGTATACGCGCACAGAAATGTACAAATATGCTCAAATATGTATGAATGCAAAAATATATCTCTCTCTCTCTCTCTCTCTCTCCATACATATATTATATATATATAAATATATATATATATATATATATATATATATATACATATAAATTTATATATATATATGTATATATATATATATATATGTATATATATACATATGTGTATATATATATATATATATATATATATATCCTACAACATATCAGTGTCATAAAACTAGAACCAAAAAGAAGCAATCACACTTAAAACTTTTCAAAAGAGTATATAAACTCGAGAATCAATGAAAATGTCATTTGGAAAAGAATCAGCTTAAAACTTTTCAAAAGAAAAAAACTCGGTAACAAAACCTTTGACATCTGAGAGAAAGAAAAACCCTTGAGAGAGAGAGAGAGAGAGAGAGAGAGAGAGAGAGAGAGAGAGAGAGAGAGAGAGAGAGAGAGCAAATGGGAATGGAAGTTCGAAAACGGTCATGGTGTTTGAAAAAGAGATTGTTTTTACTTCAACAACACTGTAAAAGTATTGATATATGATGTCCGGTTTATATATATAATTTTTTTAAATATATTTTTTTGACTGCTTAAAAAATTGTGGGTTTAAATTCCGTGCTTCTGGCAACGATATAGGATAGGCCACCACCAGGCCGTGGTTAAAGTTTCATGGGCCGCGGCTCATACAGCATTATCCCGAGACCACCGGAAGATAGATCTATTTTCGGTGGCCTTGATCATACGCCGTAGCGGCTGTAGAGAAAACTCGATTGCGCCGAAACAAAAATTATTAACTTACACTTCAAACATTTTTAACTGCAAGACTGGGCCATGAAGAGCTGAACAACAAAGCCGCACAACAACAACAACAAAGAACAACAACATTTCAAAACTTCCATTACAACTGTAGGTGAAAAACAACTTGACCTAAGATTGCCAAGCTACATGGGGCTGGCCTGTAGTGACCTCTGACCTTATGTACAGGAAAACAAAGTGCGTAGACTCTTTCAAGATTCAAAATAGTAGGAAAAGGTCAGCTAGAACATTTGCGTTTTGTCGGCGTAATAGATGTTCTTCTGAAGAACACAGAACAATGGAGAACAAAGAACAAAATTCTCTTCCTCTTCAAGGGTACGGGAAAGATGGGGAACATTTTTTTACTAAAAAAAAAACAGGAAAAGTTCAGCTAGAACATTTGCGATTTATCGGCGTAATAGATGTTCTTCTGAAGAACACAGAACAATGGAGAACAAAGAACAAAATTCTCTTCCTCTTCAAGGGTACGGGAAAGATGGGGAACATTTTTTGCTAAAAAAAACATGAAAAGTTCAGCTAGAACATTTGCGTTTTGTCGGCGTAATAGATGTTCTTCTGAAGAACACAGAACAATGGAGAACAAAGAACAAAATTCTCTTCCTCTTCAAGGGTACGGGAAAGATGAGGAACATTTTTTGCTAAAAAAAACATGAAAAGTTCAGCTAGAACATTTGCGATTTATCGGCGTAATAGATGTTCTTCTGAAGAACAGCGAACAATGGAGAACAAAGAACAAAACCCTCTTCCTCTTCAAGGGACGGGAAAGATGGAGAACATTTCTAGATAAAAAAATAACAGGAAAAGTTCAGCTAGAACATTTGAGAGTTTATCGACATTAAGAGATGTTCTTCTGAAGAACAGAGAACAGCAGAGAACAAAGAGTAAAGCTCTCTTCCCTTCCGATGGAACAGGAAAAATATAGAGAACATTTTTATGCCAATATTTAAACATAACTTTGCATAAATTATGCAAAATATTTGTCCTCTAAAAGGTTAAACATTGCTATATATTGTTTCTATAATCTAGCTAATGGTTGTATATTCTATATTGTAAATATTGAAATGGCTATTTCTATACCGTATTCAATTACAGAATATCAAGCGTGAGACCTCTTTCAAAGAGAGAGAGAGAGAGAGAGAGAGAGAGAGAGAGAGAGAGAGAGAGAGAATTTCTACATTTACACGATCCAAAAAATATTTCCAGTCACTTTTATAAATTGAATATATCACTGGCAATAAAATTCACTGAAGTATGCGTATGTATGCATGATGTATATATAAGTTCGCCCTGACAGTATGCATGCATCTATGTGTATGTATGCGTGAATGCATACATTAGTCCTGATAGCATGCGTATATCTATGCGTATGTATGCATGAATATATACTGTATATGCTCGTCCTGAGAGAGAGAGAGAGAGAGAGAGAGAGAGAGAGAGAGAGAGAGAGAGAGAGAGAGAGAGAGAGAGAGAGAGAAAAAGGAGAAATGAGAGAGGAGAGAGAGAGATGGCAGAGAGAGAGAAAGGTTAGAAAAAAAACAAGACGTAACAGAAACAAAGGCTTAGAAAAAAAAAACGGGAAGAGGAGGAACGGGGAAAAACAAAAGATACTCAGATGAATAAAAATTAACGAACTGTGAGAAGAAGAAGAAGAAGAAGAAGAAGAAGAAGAAGAAGAAGAAGAAGAAGAAGAAGAGGGACACAAAAGACGGCATGACAAAAGGAGAGATAAGGAGAACGATAACGAAAGAAATAAAGAAAAAAACAAAGAAGTGAGAAGAAGAATAACAATTGGAATTTAAAAAGATTTAGGACGAGCAGACGAACGAATGGAAGAATAGGAAAAAGGGAAGAAAACAAATAGGAAATAAGCTTGAAACAATATTGTTGGTATTTAGAGAATGTGATAAAAATAGACGAAGAATTAATATAGATATAAAAATGAATATGTTTGCTTACAAACAATAATTAGATGATTGCTTACCCTTTCGTCAATGAGAGAGAGAGAGAGAGAGAGAGAGAGAGAGAGAGAGAGATAGATATATATATATAGTATATACATACATACGTATATGTATATGTATGTATATCCATACACAGTAGTTCAGGCGAGACAACGTCAATTAAAAATTGGCATAGTGCCAACGATGGACACGACCGCCCGACTGACGGGAAGGTTTTGGGGAGGGGGAGGGGGCCAACGAATTCCATCAACGGTCTTGCGAAGAGGTGGAGGGGATGGGGAAGGGGAGGAAAGGAGAGGGGGGGGGGAAGGAAAAAGATGGGATACCCAACAGGATTTGCTGATTCCGGAACGAAAAATGGATAAATTATACAATGAAAAAATTATATATATATATATATACTTGTGTATATATACACTTATGTATATGTATATGTATGCATATATATGTATACATAATGTGCAATCTAAATCGTAAAAGCAGCAACATTTCAAACAAAAACTCCCGAAATATAAAAGAAATTCACGACAAAGAAATACACAGTACAATCTTAGCAGAAAATCAGCATTGCTTATAACTGCTTTTATCATTTTTCACTGCTTTTTCCCCTCGTTCTTTACAGCTTTTCTCGTTACCTGCCAACTCTATAAAGAAAAAAAAAAAGACTACGTCGCAGTTATTACAAGGAAACTAACCATATACTTGATGTAACTGAAAGCTAGAGCGTTGGCAAGAGCAGTTTTATGCTGTTATCTTCTCCGGAGCATAAATTGACGACGGGGCCGAAGCTTTGGCCAAAAAAAAAAAAAAATAATAAAAAATGGCACTACATTCTTACCGATATACACGCACACCTTTAAAAAAACAAACGACTTCATCAGAACACTCATACGGCTTAAAAACATACATATCTTGCAGAGCGGATACGCCTTAAAAAACACGCTTACTTTAAAAACACACGAACCTTAAAAACACACATATACATCCTAAGAATCACGCGCGCCTTCAAGGAAACACACACTTTAAAAACACTCACGCACCTTAAAAAACATACACATCTTAAAAACACAGGCACCTTAAAAGAAACACACACATGCACACCTTAAAAAACATACACATCTTAAAAACACAAGCATCTTAAAAGAAACGCACCTCTTAAAAAAACACACACAGGCATACCTTAAAAAACATACACATCTTAAAAACACATGCACCTAAAAATAAAGCATGTACCTTAAAAAACACAGACCTTAAAAAAACACATACACACTTAAAAAACAAACACCTTAAAAACACACACAAACACCTTAAAAAAAAATACACACCGTAAGAACACACACACACCTAAAAAAATCGCCACTTCAATACTTAACGAATGCACACTAAAAAACAAAACCTTAAAAACACACACCTAAAAAAAACAAACAGTCACCTTAAAAATACACACACTCACTCATTATAAAAACACACACTGGAGGCAGACGTACCCGGAACGCCATTTTTCCAAATTCTTTAAGGTTTTTTTTTCTTCATTTTTTTTCATTCTCATGAAAATTCATTTCTGAGAGAAACCGGTCGAGAATTTATCATGGGAGATTTAAGGACCTCTCTCTCTCTCTCTCTCTCTCTCTCTCTCTCTCTCTCTCTCTCTCTCTCACACACACACACAAACACACACTCTTTAACATCATCCATTATACACTCAAACTTCATCTCTCTCTCTCTCTCTCTCTCTCTCTTCCCCCTTTTCACAATTACAACTTCACCAGAAGCTTTTATTGAATATAATTAACACTTGTGGCAGTTCTCAAAACAATTGTAATCATTTCTATTTGAACTTGTTCATTTTGAGACTGCTACTGATGCTCCTTATTTCAGCTATTACATTAACCTATCTTACTGCTATTCCTGACATAAATAATACATAATATATATATATATATATATATATATATATATATATATATATATATATATATATATATATATATATATATAAAACCACTAACATTCCACTGCCGTCATCATTGCATGCAATAATAACATCTCCCTTTGTCTGCGCGTATCAATGTCACGACCACGGAAGACAGTCCTTTCTCTCTCTCTCTCTTTCACTCTCTCTGTCTCTCTTAGGAAATCGAAACATTACGGAGGATATCGCTGATTCGACGCAATCCCCAAATATCCTTCCAGATCAAGAATCTCATCTCGCTTTTATTTTGCTTTATTTCTCAGAGCGACAAACGCACGCATGCCCACACGAGCGCCCGCGCGCGCGCAACACAAGCTCCCCACTTAGTGACTTGTCAGGTCAGGTTAAGTCAGGTCACGTCAGGTCAGGTCAGGTCGCGTAATTTGAGTTGAAAGACAAACGACAGTGTCAAATAAATAAATAAATAAATATATATATATATATATATATATATATATATATATATATATATATATATATATATTATACAGTGATCCCCATTTTCAAGCCTGGGCAAGATACGGACATAAGATTGCCAACCACGTAGATATCTGTATATAGAGACTTGTAACATACCTGAAAAAAAACCTGGTGTCAGCGGCAATATGCAAAAAAAAATTAAAAAGCCATTGTTTTTTTTTTTAGATAAGAAAACAACCTCCTCAGAGAGAGAGAGAGAGAGAGAGAGAGAGAGAGAGAGAGAGAGAGAGAGAGAGAGAGAGAGAACGCCGAGACTAGCACGTGAGTAAAGACTTAAGTCTGAAAACAAGCTTTTTCTTTACGTTCAAGAACAATAAACAAAGGCCCTGGAAGTGGATTGTATAATAATGAGTAAGTTAAGTTAAGAGAGAGAGAGAGAGAGAGAGAGAGAGAGAGAGAGAGAGAGAGAGAGAGAGAGAGAACAACACACACACTCCTCATGTAAATTGAAGTGTAGTGTGCTACTCGGAGAATGCTTTTATTTTTTACTTTTTCTCTTTCACTTTCTTGAATGTCAAGGAGAACTTTAAAGGTGTTCTCTCTCTCTCTCTCTCTCTCTCTCTCTCTCTCTCTCTCTCTCTCTCTCTCTCTCTCTTCCCAGGCTTGCACGCAGCCGTGCATACAATGAAGGTGAGGTTTTTAAATAGACACACACCATTTCTTCAAATCAGGATTACACATGAATTACATATGAATTACACATGAATTACAGGTGCGCATTACAGTACAGATGACGTCATGACACAGGATTCTTATCCGTTATTCATTACTGTGTACATTTATTAACTTGTTTGATTTGAATAATTATTATTTTGAATAACTGTAACAAACTTTGAGGTTAAGCTAATTTCTGGTTATCTTAATTAAGAATGTTTAGAAATTAATAACAAACGATTCTGAGAGGATGAATGTATATATTAATGTACAATAATGTACATGTACATAGACTTGAATGTTACACACGGCATTATATTAAAATAACAATCTATGTCAACACCTAGAAAGGCACAAAAAAGTGCAGGATAAGTGTTAAGTGACACAGCACATTCAAGTGGTCAGAGAAGATATGATAGTAAGTTTTTTGTGTCAATTCTTGAAATGAGAGAAAGTGTACAATTAGGATATACGATGCCTTATATCGTCAGGGGCTAGAGGGAATGCTGATGAGGCTTCTATACAGATGTACATTTAGGATAAGAGATATAAGCTGCTTTATATCGTCAGGGGCTAGAGGGAATGTTAATGAGGCTTCTATGTAGATACATGTAGCAGATTCGGGATTGTATATTATTATTTATCTAATAAAAATTAAAGAAAGAATTTTAAATGAAAAATTAAACGCTAAAATAAAGACCAGTTCATATATTCCATACAAACCTAAACCTAACCCCAAAAAGGTGTTGGAATCCATTAGCAATATTTTGGGGTATGACGTTGCGAGCCCTACACCCTCTTGCGAAAGAGATTTTAGTGGCTATTAAATAACACCAGATGGAAAGGTGACAGAGAGGATTACGTAAAACCTTCAAATGCCGAGACACACACACTCTCTCTCTCTCTCTCTCTCTCTCTCTCTCTCTCTCTCTGAGCTCACGGAATACTTAATGACCTTTTCCAAAAGTCCCTGACCTAGAATTCGTTACGAGAGAGAGAGAGAGAGAGAGAGAGAGAGAGAGAGAGAAAAACATGTCAAGATATTTTAAAGGTGATATGTTATGAAAAAATGAAAGCAGCACCGTATGAGAGAGAGAGAGAGAGAGAGAGAGAGAGAGAGAGAGAGAGAGAGAGAGAAAAAAAATGTCAAGATATTTTAGAGGTTATATGTTATAAAAAAATATCATGATATACCTGTAGGTGTGTGCTGAGAGAGAGAGAGAGAGAGAGAGAGAGAGAGAGAGAGAGAGAGAGAGAGAGAGAGAGAGAGAGAGAGACAGACAAGGACAAACACAAATGTGAGCTAAAAATAAACACGAGCCCTCATTCAAAATAAAAATGATATATCTGTAGGTACTTCTTTTCATTTCAACTTCTTTCAGAGAGAGAGAGAGAGAGAGAGAGAGAGAGAGAGAGAGAGAGAGAGAGAGAGAGAGGTCAGAGAGAGAGAGATATTTTAAAATGATATCTGAAAGCAGGTAATTTATAAAATAATGAAAGAGGCATTGTATGATCTGAGAAAGAGGACAAACACAAATGAGAGAGAGCTAAAATAAACAGAGAGCCCTCATTCATAAAATACTCCAGACTTAAACTGGCCAGATATTGCTAATAAAGTCGTATTGTATACCTGGTTTCTTTGATACTTTAGGGATTGAACAAAAAACCCATTATACCTAATGTGAGAGAGAGAGAGAGAGAGAGAGAGAGAGAGAGAGAGAGAGAGAGAGAGAGAGAGAGAGAGAGAGAGAGAGAGAGAATTATCTTTATCAAAAGTAAAATAACAATCGAATTAAATAATTTTTTAAGTCACTGTCAAAAATAGAATAATAAATACCTCCAGATTATGATATCAGCAACATACTTACTAAAATTAATAATAATAATAATAATAATAATAATAATAATAATAATAATAATAATAATAATAATAACAGACGAACGACATGCTTCCCAAAGTCCATTCCGTGTCTGCGCAAACTTATCTTTTCACGAGAGCTCTTCAGAATGAGAGAGAGAGAGAGAGAGAGAGAGAGAGAGAAACGACACGGTCACTTGAATGAAACATGCGATAAAAAGATTACGAAATACTGAGAGAGAGAGAGAGAGAGAGAGAGAGAGAGAGAGAGAGAGAGAGAGAATCGTGCAACATTGCCCGTATATATAAAAACTAAAACCTAGATTTTTAAATATATATATACACTATTTATATATTAAATATATATATAATTATATATATATCAGATATATATATATATATATATATAATACATTAGGAAAAATGTTTCCAAAATCCATGGCCACTTCAAGAAAATAAATAATTATAAAACCATCGACACTCCCATTTTCGAAAACATCATATAAAAACCTGTATACAAAACATTTTCAGGTTACAATCACGCAACGTCCAGATTACAAGTACAGGTACATACAGGTATAGGTTACATAGTCTCTCTCTCTCTCTCTCTCTCTCTCTCTCTCTCTCTCTCTCAGGGAAAGCTTCAATTTAGCTGATAACAAATTCTCCTTCTGCAGTGCTTATCAATGTACTTCAAAATGTCACACGAATCCCCCCCCCCCTCTCTCTCTCTCTCTCTCTCTCTGTGTTATCACTTCTCTCATTCCCTCATCAGCCTCTTTGCCTTCTCTTTATTTAAATACCACGTAGTATTAGTCCTTATTCTCTCTCCTCTCTCTCTCTCTCTCTCTCTCTCTCTCTCTCTCTCTCTCTCTCCAAGCATAGATAACATACAACCATACAAATATGCAACATAATCATTCACTATCTTGAATGCTAACCTGTGTAACAACATACTATTTTACATCATGAATGAACAGGGCCACATACTTGGACCTTCATGCAACATATGCTTCACACACACATACACACACACAAACATAAGCACATGCGCGCACTCAAGCACACTAATAGGAACAGATAGGACAAGCCTAGTTCAGTACACAAGTTGGCGTCGAACGAGTGTCCTTATCTCCCAAAGATCTCTTCCTGCTATCTCTCTCTCTCTCTCTCTCTCTCTCTCTCTCTCTCTCTCTCAACTTACACCGATAAATCTATCGGTAATCAATACGTTCTCTTCCTTCCCACAACCCTTCCCCCTCCCCCCACAACCTAAAACAACCCACACACGCGCGTATAAGATAACAGAATATGTCAAAGCTGTGATTTCCTCGTACAAAGAGAGAGAGAGAGAGAGAGAGAGAGAGAGAGAGAGAGAGAGAGAGAGAGAGAGAGAGAGAGAGAGAGAGAGAGAGATTCAGGTTCACTTTGATTGCATACCCACATACATACATAAGTACTGATTTTTAAGACAACTTTTAGACTCACCCCTAATTAAGAAAAAACTTCCGTGTATGTATCCATGTATATATGTATAATGTATAAAATACACGTATCCACGATTGCAATGATACATACCCAAGAAGCTAAAATTCAAACATTATCCGTCACAATCCCTATTCATAAGTTTATAGGCCATGTTTCGCATAGGCCTAAGACATAACAACAGCGGAGAGTATGTATCCATGTATATCTATGTATAACTTAAAAATACACGTACCCAAGCAGGCATACATAACACTGATACATACCCAAGAAGCTACAAGTGCAAACATTACCTTTCACAATCCCTATTTATAAGTTTATAAGCCATGTTTCGCATAGGCCTAAGACACACGCGCCAGTAATTAAAATATAACAAACTAACGAGAGAGAGAGAGAGAGAGAGAGAGAGAGAGAGAGAGAGAGGGAATATGTCAATATCTATACACCAAAAAGTAATTTCTTCCCAGCATACCATACGCTTCTCAACTGACCCATTATGAATGCGGCGTTCTTAAGGACACTTTTTTCCTTCCCCCCCCCCCTTTTAAGACCATCCGAGTTGCTAAGAGGGAGGAGGAGGAGGAGGAGGAGGAGGAGGAGGAGGAGGAGGAGGAGGAGGGAGGAGGAGGAGGGAGGAGGAGGAGGAGGAGGAGGAGGAGGAAGCCTTGCGGTAATTCTTTTTAATGAAAATTTGAAAGATGGAATAATCAGGCTAAAAAGTTTTCGGGGGAAAATGTATTACACATGATTAAATTTCAATATACTTGCTCAAAAAAAAAAAAAAAAAAAAAATTTGACTTTTATAGGTCAAAATTTTAATTTAGTTATCAGAAACATTATAAAGTTTTAAAAGGAAGTTCCTATACGATATCACAACAACTTCAATTCTTTGAACTAAGCAAAACTACAGAGCTAAATAATAGTGCTAAATGTTCTTCAGTTCAACATAAAACAAAAGTTATTCTTTTGAATTTTCATGAAAAATATAGATCCCACATCACAGCCTTACCAATATAAGATTCACATCACGATTCCACTCGGTTCATACCATCACATCATTATGACTATGTTCCAGAATACATCAACGGTTCTAAAGCAGTTTCTTATCTGCGGAGTTTATTTCCTATCATTCTTAATGATTTTCAGTAATCAAAGCATCTATAATAACCTAATTAACTGTAAATGACACGGTAATAACTCTCTGAGTCAACGCTAAATACATGTCATTTGAAAATCGATGTAATTTACTTAATAAAAATAAAATTTAATATCCATATAAATACGGCAATTTGCCTTACACTGTGCAGCAGCTGCTCAAGATTACGAGAGAGAGAGAGAGAAGAGAGAGAGAGAGAGAGAGAGAGAGAGAGAGAGAGAGAGAGAGAGAGAGAGGAGAATCACTAATTTGGTGACTTACAGAAGCGGTGAGTCACTTCACAGACAAAAAAAAAAAAGAACAAGATCAGTTCTGGGTAACGAAGTACAAAATGAGAGAGAGAGAGAGAGAGAGAGAGAGAGAGAGAGAGAGAGAGAGAGAGAGAGAGAGCAAAACGACCTTCAACAACATACACACCGCTTAATCACAACTTGCAACAAGTCAGCAACATATTAGGAAAGTTGCGACCAATCACCTGTGAAGCATTGACAACTTCCCCCAGTTTTCCTTTGACATACAACTTTACTTCTTGTTAAGAAAAACGTTATTTGTTATATTACAAACGTTTGATATATAGTCCCAGATAAACAGGTTATGTTATACTACATCGAAAAACAATAAACAACACAAATTACAACAACGAATAACTACGGAAAACACAGTAAATTAAAGATAAGTCAACACTGTTTACGTCGTGAACGCTTCTCCTTCTTTCAAGAATGCATCGTGACACGGACCCAAATGTCCACTATTATGTTGCAAGAGAGAGAGAGAGAGAGAGAGAGAGAGAGAGAGAGAGAGAGAGAGAGAGAGAGAGAGAGAGAGAGTTTACGCATTAGATACAAGGAGAGGAAAGTTAAGAAGTTAAGGAAAGGAAATACATCCGAAAGGAACAGGAAATTGAAAAGCTTCCAAAGCACCTTCCTAATTTCGGAGAGAGAGAGAGAGTGGAAGAGAGAGAGACGATCATTCTGCGGTGCTTAGAGCGACCAAAACTAAACTTTTCTCTCAACCATGTTATCGTGAGGCATTCGGCGATGAAATGGAGAGAGAGAGAGAGAGAGAGAGAGAGAGAGAGAGAGAGAGAGAGAGAGAGAGAGAATAAAAGGAACGGCAACTCAAGACGGAAAGTAAACTGTGCTATAATTGCACAATGATCAATCATTACTCGCAGTGTAGGCCTAAGTCAGTGGAAAAGATAGCAATATGTAAAGTTGCAATAAGTACACATTAAAGACTTACACATGACCTCATGAGTACGTACACAAACAGACAAACACACACACACACACACACAAAGACTCAATATCACGTTAGGTCCAATTGCCTTCCCATTTCAAACCTGAACTGGACAACTGGGTCTAGGTTGCCGCTGTCGTTAGCATTCAGGAGTTACTCTCTCTCTCTCTCTCTCTCTCTCTCTCTCTCTCTCTCTCTCTCTCTCTCTCTCTCTCTCTCACTTGAGAAACAATCCATGAAATAACAGGACTCGAAAGCATCCGAGAGCCCTTCAGCTCTTAAAAAAAAAAAGCCAAGGATAAACCTTTGCTTCGCCAACCCCAAGTGCCAGTCTTAACGACCAATTGTAAACAAAAATATTCCCTCGTCTTGGAGAGAGAGAGAGAGAGAGAGAGAGAGAGAGAGAGAGAGAGAGAGAGAGAGAGAGAGAGAGAACAATACGACTGGTGAGGTGGTACTAGCGAGGAGGGATAATATTTGCTTGGTTGGTTATTCCAAGAGCCTCCTGAATCCAGAGAGAGAGAGAGAGAGAGAGAGAGAGAGAGAGAGAGAGAGAGAGAGAAACATATATACTGCTGCAGCCTGCAATATTCCCTTGAGTTATGCAAAACGGCGCGTAAATTACCCAAATTCTACCCATATATCTCACCTGCAACATAATGTCACTGGACATATATCTACATTTCCCCGAGAGAGAGAGAGAGAGAGAGAGAGAGAGAGAGAGAGAGAGAGAGAGAGAGAGAGAGAGAGAGAGAGATTAAGCGTTTAAACAAAGGCCCCCTGTTTCATCGCGTAGGATACAACAATGGCTATAGGTAGCTCGACCTAAAAATAGCTATTTACGCAACAAAACCTCTTTTATTTTTGTTCTTTTTTTCAAAGCATTCAATCGCAGTCTTTTATTACAACTCAAGGTCAGCTATCTCGAACCTCTAACTAAATATAAGCTTCTTAATAAGAGCAAAATGTTATAAAATAAACTAGAATTTAGTACAGGCCTAAAAAAATACTATGCTTCAAAACGACGCCTGATAGCTGCATCCTAAATAGGCCTAGGCCTAATTAATTTAATTTTGAATTTAGTATAAGCCTAAAATATACTATGCTTCAAAACGACGTCTAATAGCTGCATCCTAAATAGGCCTAGGCCTAATTAAATTAATCTCGATAATAGTAGATAATAACTGCTAGTCTAAAACAAATGCAACGAACATAGGCCTACTAGTAGTACCACAATCCCATCTTACCTTGATTTGCTTGATACCTCTTCCATTTTTTCTTCACAAAACCATCTACGTATACATTAAAATACGCCAATTTTTTATCTCAAAAGTTAAAGGCGGTCTAATATTCTTCTGGAGGACATAAATCGCGATAAATAACAGACAACCAGCAAAACTCGAAGCCATCGCCATCACGGTAGACACAGGTGTTACCCGGTTAACACTACGATACCAATTTTTCAAATTTCTCTTCATGACAGGATTCTACTCGAAATATTTTCACCAATATATAGTATTTTACATCACGAACGATACTTCACGACGTAATATGAATGCCAGAACGAGTAAGAAGCGTAACTAACGACGTCGTTGTAGACCATACGTATGCAGAAATTCGTGGATGCTAAAGAAAGAATTGAAGGCGCATTAACAAAGCCATAAAAATCGCTCAGTCATTACGGAGCTAAAATTTGTACAGTATTGAGTAAAGATGCCATGAATCTTGAAATTACATTAATAACAGAATAAAAATACTAAAAACAAATGACAAAAGCACAATATTATACGAATTAAGGCAGGAAGTATTTGCGTAAGAGAGAAAGCGAGCGATTTATATAACCAGTTATGTTCAATAAAAAAAAACTGCTATATTTAAATGAATAACACTATACGGCATTAAAGCGAAATGAATAACACCTTCAATGCATACATAAAGATGAGGTGAAGACCGGGTAATGAATGAGATGACTGAATGAATGAAAAATGAATAGATAAATAAAGAAAAGGTGGGCTGTCATAAAGAGCAACATGACGACTCAGAAACAGGTCTAAGATGGGTTACGTCGAAGTAAATAATGAGCCTTCAGAGTCTTTCCACGAAAAGAAAGTTAAAATAAGAGTCTTTCCCCCAAAAATAAAACTAAAAAGAGTAAAAATAAGAAAGACTCAGACCACAATGCAATATAAACCTTTCGCTGAGACACATGACGTCATTACTCGCTTGAGAAATCAAGTTGCAAAGAGAAGCCAGCTTAAGACTCATGTTGTCAACCTGTGTCGTTTGTTGAATGGAACTCTTCTTCTTGTTTTCATTTGGCTTCGTTTGCGTGTCAAAATACTGTTGGAAAAGTTTTGTGCATAATATATATATATATATATATATATATATATATATATATATATATATATATATATATATATATATATATTATAATATAATGTAAAATCAAATTCTACACAAAAACACTACAAAACTACACACATTCTCTATCATATTAGTGCACACATGACATGCACACACCTTATATTTACTTTTCAGCATACTTAGCAATTAACAAAGCTAAAATGTTTAATTGAAAATAACGTTACATACCCCAGACACAACTGGACAATACAGAGTCCTATTTGATGTAAACTGCACAAAACTCCAAATATACTAGTCAATGGAATTCTTAGTCCTTCCCCAAATTCAGTAATAATTCCCATCAGCATTTAAAAAATTCCCACAACTAAACCAAATTCATATTCCTTCGTCACATCAAATAATGTCCGTTCTACCAAAACAAATGGTTCAGACACTGTAAAAATAAAAAAGCATGATATTTTTTCCAGATGTTTTAATACCTTGGTAGTTATCTATTTTGCATGGAAATACTATCGATACTAGAAGTATAACTGGCTCCCTCATCAGCAATTATAATTAGAGCCAAAGTAGCAGTATTTAACAACAAATGTAAATGTCTTTCCTCATGTAAGCCATTTTAAAAATGGGTTTCATTTCTTTGTCCTTCAAATCAATGATTCAATTGTAGGCAGGTCAATATCTTGTCTTCCTTTAATCGAAAGTCAAGGTTGATATACCACTCATTTCCTTCTTAAACAATTATTTATATGAAACAATCTCTGTTACTTGGATCACTTACAGGAGAAAGTGCACTCCTTATATATATATATTTTATATCATTAATACTCATCATCTTGGGATTCTTCTTTGTCATTATCAAACCTCAGTCTCTGTAATTAAATGTACCAGTATATCAATCCCATTTATTCTGCCTGAGGTGGTGCAAACTTTGACCGTAAGGTGTCTGCAACAAAAATTCACTGACCTCAGCATTTCAAATTTTAAATCTGGCTGGTCCTGTTTCACTAAAAATCTTAAATCTTTATGATGCCACTTACAACTCTCATTCTTTATGATAAGTCTTTATGATGCCTGCATCATGAAAGAACATGGTACATTGAAACTGTGTCCTTTATAAAATATGCATTGTTTTCAATTAGCAAATGCTTCATAGAACCTTGGCCTACATATAATATAATAATTGTTTTGTACCTGTAACTGTAAGGGTGCCTTTAAATTCCAAGTAAAATATCTGTGCTATTAAAGATAGCTTTTGTTTACTTTCAGAGATTAACAATATTGTACAACACTACTGTATAAAGACATTGCTTCCATTTCCTAACTGTTATTCATTTTTCTTTTCAGGAAGTTGGATGAAGGGACTTCGTCTCTTTTCTTCTGCATATTCAAAATAAAATTTTTTTTGTCAAACGTGTTTTTTTTCATTTTCATCTCCTTGCATCATGCTGCCTTAGTTTGCAACTGACAATATTCACTGTCTCTTCCAACTGATCTGAAAAGTTGGTATATCCTTTACTTAACCACTAAAAGGTGCTCAGGGAACAATGGAGATCAAGAAGAAATAGTTTACAAATTTATTCTTCAACAGTGTATATATATAATCAGTTAAGCAACAATTTCTTACATTGCACAAACTTAAAAAAAAAAAAAAAAGAATTTCCAGTGTTCATAATCTACCTCATACTTCTATTATGACATGATTCTGCAGTTCTGCAATAACCAACTAGATCACACCCGAAATATAAGCCATTAAAATCTATAGTGGTCTCCCTCACTTTTACACAGTTTCATAAAAAGAGTTGAACCATTGAGAGATGGGCCAGCTGACCGCCTCTCGCAAAATCAAACAGAACACGTGAGATGAGAGTTCTTTTAAAAGACCAAACAATGTTGAGATTTCCCATTCACACGTACCAACATGGCATATAAACTGGAAACACTGATTTACAAAACAATCTGCATGATCCTCGTGGTAATCAAGACTTACCTTAGCATATGGTTCAAATAACATGCACATCAAAAAATACATTATTAAAATAGCTTGTATCAATATTTATGTTTTATATATATATCTGGGTATCTATAGAGATCCGTGTACTTTTCTCTCACAATTTCAGGTTATAACAGATCATGAGGGGTGGAAAATACAATCAAACGTGAGGGAAGGTGGAAAAAAAGGTGCTCAAATCTTTTCCTGAGGAAAACTGATGCCATACTAACACAATCCAAGTGTGCCTGGTGGCATCTGTGTCAATGAGTATGCTTAATTACATCTGTCATGCAAGAGAAATCACTCAACTCCACAACAGAAGACAGCGGCCTTATTGACCGTCAGAGCGACGAGACACAACTCGGAGGAGGTTAAAGCAAGCAAAATCTCTCCTAAAAAATCAATCCATAATTCTGTACCTAAATGTCAAATTTCATCATACAAACTCATATTTTCAAATAGACATGCCCTTTGAAAATGAACATGCAAATGGTCATTAGCAAAATATCTGTAATATAAATATATATATGTACAAATGCAACTATCAAATGTCCAGCACGATGGAAAAGGTTATGCACACGACTCCGCACTTCTGACACTTACCGTGACCCATGCAATGTAAGGAATGTGGTCACCTCAAACTTACAAAAGTATTCTCTCTGTGTAGCACCTCATGATAAAGTATTGAATACAAGACTATTTCCATATATATATGTACACTATATATATGAAGTCAAAACATATTAAAACCTTTCTTTTTTTTTTTTTGCAAATACAGTACACGTCTGCATATTTAAAATTCGAAAACCCTCTAAAGAGAAGACCGGTTCTATCTTCGGAGCGATTGAAACTTGGGAAACATCCCATAATGCTAACCAGTTAAAATTTCAGCATCTCAATTCTCTGTGTCTTCTAAGGCTAAAATCAAATGAGATCTGTGCCTAACACTAAATCATTGAGCTTAAAAGTTCCCTTGGGGAGACAATGGTTGTGACCTCCATCAAAATACTTTATACTCAAGCTCAAATCACAAGTTAACAAATGGATCCTGTAATGTAATCTTTGGTGCATTTTCAAGAGAAATTGATTTCAAGTTTCCAGAGTACAACATGAGATTTTGTTAAAACACTGAACTTCTAGATGAAAATCTGACAGTTATGAAAATGTGTCTTCCACCTATGAATAGTTTTTTTTACTGTTGAACAGCTACTTTTAAAACATGTTAATGTACGGAGCATCAAAGTGCAAACATAACATCTACGCACACATACTTTTCTAATCGTTTAGGCATAAATAATATACTGTAGTCTTCAATCTAAATGAAAAACGACTTAAAAATTAAAATGAACACTGCTATCAAGAGTACTAACCTCCATACTTTGTCAGTATTAAGTAAAATCGGTTACCTAAGCTATAGTGGCAGTTTGTCTTCAACATTACAAAAAGACAATACAAAACTAAAACCTTTCTCAGTCTGAACACCATACAGCATGTGAAATAACAGTAACATTAGTTAGCAAGCATCCCCAGCCCCAGCCTTGGTAAACAGACAATGGGCAAAGTAATCCACATGACACTTTTCTTCCTTGTTGCCAAAGCCACGAGAACAATACACTCTACAAACAACACCCTTGGGGTGCAAATGTCACCACTCTGTGTGGTAAACCTCATGCCTTAACTAAACTTCTACCCATTCCACAATGTAGTGCCAACATCCAGATACACTGTTCCTCAATGAAAACCTTAGACAGAACACAGACTATGCACAACTTTTGAAAACAGTGCATCAAATAGCCCCATGGTTTTACTTCTGTACAGAAAATAGACATTTACTCCATAATCATATTTTTGATCCTTAAGACTTAAAACCACTCTCTTTTCTTTTCCACTATATCCTTGTTAATCTGAGACCACAAAAAACATGAATGGAACTACAGTCTTACAGACAGCAATGGTAAACAAGAAGGTTATCAAAAGTCTAGGTTTCCTACATGTACAGCATCATGGGGAACAAGATTGTCTTGGAACACTCACCCTTTCAGGTGGCTCTATAAACTAAAACAGAAAAGACTAAACCAAGGAGAAATCACAAAGCTGAAGCAGACAAAAGTAAACATAAACTGACTTAAAATAAAAAAGCTGCGATTAACAAGGATACGCAAGGAAAGTTAGAAGCTCTCGGACTTGACGAGAGCCGAACTCCCCAGAGAGACCCCGAGCAAGGCCGGGTTCTCTGCCTCTGATTCCGAACTGTCATCATTCGTCACAACAGGATCAGTGGTGTTACTCACCTGACCAGTTGATTCAAGGACGCTGATGGGCTTGGCAACAGCTATTGAGACGAGCCCTTTGGGGGCTCCTTTGAGAGCTGCCACAGCTTGATCCAGAGTTGCATTTTCAAGGTTGGTTCCGTTGACGGCTACGAGGCGATCACCAGGTATTAACCGGCCATCCTTCTCGGCCACACCTCCGGGGACTAATGAGCGTATTACAATGACTGTCTCTTGAGGGTTGAGTGGATCCTGCAAAAGAAAATGAACCACATAAGTAGTCATTCTACACAACCTACTGCAAAAACTGCATACATTACTAAGTCATATGAATAAAAACACTAACATTGTTAGTAGCATAATTATAAACTATTCCAATTCAATTCTTTCATTAGAAAACAGAATGTGCTGCAAATATTCATAGATGATTACAACATAATGAGCAATGCGATGCTACATACTGGGTACAGTATGTAGTAATTTACATTTATTGTATTGCTTGCACTGTATCGTAACAGTTCTTTACATCTTGTTTACATGTGCCATTGGTCAATTATTTTGTTTTGTAGCTACTGCATTACTATTGCAATTTTATTCTACAACTCATATTTCCTGTTTCAAGCACCATACTGATTTCACCTGTAAAACCTCATCACGAACTACATTTAATCTGTATAATTTGCAGGGGAGATCTTACACCATTTGTAAATGCTGGCAGGAGTGCCTTCTAAAAAACACAGTGGATAAAGCAGGACAGAATTCTGAGCTCATGAACCAGCAGATATATGGAGACAAATTGTCTCCTTCTTAGGTAAGATATGATAGGTCCCCTTTTTTGCTATAGGTTTATATTCAAGGGTTGCCAAATCTAGTTCAAGAATGGGAGAGCAACCTATTGAGACAGCAACTCTCCTTGATGTGACATTAACCATCAAGTGTCTTTAGAAATGAACATCCTTCTGTATGAAATGAAACAAAATAAAGAGAGGGAAAATAGGAGTAAAATTAAATTGATAAATGAATACCAATTTGTAATTAGCAACTAGAAATAGAGAATTTCCAAAATCTACAGCATAGAAGGATATTACCTAAACCACTCTTAAGCATTTGAGCTTCATCATAACAGTTCCTCATTGGACTGGTTGGTATCGTTCTCGGCTAGCACTCTGCTGGGCCCACGTTCAATGCTCCGACCAGCCAATGAAGAATTAGAGAAATTTATTTCTGGTGATAGAAATTCATTTCTCGATATAATGTGGTTCGGATTCCACAATAAGCTGCACGTCCCGTTGCTCCAATTGATTCTTAGGCAGGCCTTTAGGCCAGGTCTAGGAGAGCTGTTAATCAGCTCAGTGGTCTTGGTTAAACTAAGGTACACTTTTTTCATCATAACAAATCCTAGGAGGACACTTCAATCATTTTAAACCATGGAAAACAAAAGATTTCCTGTGTGCATCACATCACATGGATTCTTGCAACGGATATCTGAAGTACCAGAGAATCTGACAATGAGACCTAACTTTGCTGGGACCCAGAAGACAAAAATTAAATGTAAAGATCTGCTGTGGCAACTTCAGAATGCAGCAGAACAGTGCTACACTGCTAATTCGCCCTTAGTTGCATGGAAGTTCCTTTTTTGGAGATATGATAATGCTGTACAGGATCATCTTGCAATCCAGGCTACTTTTGTACAACACAGAACCTGACCCCTCATCCACCTTAGGCTGGTTTCTTTATTGACTTTCTGTTAGGTTAACTCACTCAAGGATGTGAGCATTTGAATCAACATACAAGGTTGCTGGGCTATGTCCTCACTCTCCCTTGGAGTAGGAGTGCCTATAAGCATGAAAACTATGGGAAACATTCAAAGGCTACAATTCCTCAGCTAAAATTTCTGAAACACAGTACTAAAAAGAATATCCTAAAGAATGACACTGGCAGAGTAAATTATGGAATTTGTTTAGCTCCCATGATGGACTAGTTCTTTGTGAAGCAAATGTTGCATTTCATATAATCACACAACTGCCTTCTCTCTTCAAATGGTGTGGTTATGGCTGTCCTTTCACTGGTAAAATAAAAAATTTCATACAGTGATGAAGTTATGAGTAGCAACAGATGACCACTGATCACTGTGTTGTGACATTTTGCTCAATAAAGATGGGATGTTTGACAACAGCTGTAAGAACCAACTCCATTTCTCCCACAGCTGAATGGTAGGCTCAAGTAACCTGTTCCAATCAAATGTAGTGTCATGATTCAGAGGAACTGGTGCTTTCCTTTCATCCTCACTGGAATAGCAGTAAGTTTCTGTTATCTTCAAACTTAAGAGTGAGGCTAACTCAAAATTTTAGAAAGGGTTTTCCAAGAAAATTGTCATTTTCTCACCTGATAGTCTAAGATGGAGAAGCCAAGACCTCTGTCTCCTTTCATGAGTTCGATAACCTGTGACTCGGAACTCCACATGGCAAGGCCTGTCAGGGGTTCTAGGCTGCGGCTCTTCATCCGGTTGAAAGAGGTCTCGTTTGTTGCTGCAGTGGCTGACGAGGCTAGTGATCCGTCAGACTTGGCCTTTACAAGTCGTTCAGACCCAGGAATCAGATTTTGAAGGGAGCCACCCAAAATGTTCTGAAATAAGAATCCAGGAATTTGAGATTGATACAATTTATGCTTACAAAAATAATGGCGGATAAAGAATGTCTTGACTTGTAATAATGTGAAAGTGAAGAAATCTTTTCATATCAAAATATTATAAAGCTCACAAAGCCTATACAAAAATATACTTTACCAAACATGTGGCAAATGCACCCTATAGGATATATAATGTTTTCTTATTAATGACACAATGCTCTATTTTTCAATATGTAGGACATGAAGTTACTGTTTCTTAGCCACCTACATAGACATATGTGTTATCATTATGGTTAATTTTCGCACCAGTCATAATGACAAATAGATTACAATAGTCCTATTCCTAAGATCTTAGAAATTTCTTTTACAGATTAAGGCCTAAACCAACTAGGAGAACTAATACATATCTATATATAAACTATCTTCTATAATTTTGCTATTCTGCAGAAACTACAAAATACACAATTCTACACAAAATAATACTCCTATTTTAGTACACTAATGATACAAAGTTAATATGAAAAAAGTAAAAAAATTTAAAGGTTATTTTCTAATATGGAGCTTGCTTAATTACGTATGGCTAAACCGTTTAATGTTAACTCCCAAAATACTAGTTGCAGACTCGCTGAAATTGTTCACAAAACTAAACATTTTATCAAAAGTCATTACAAACAAAGTATTACTGTATGCGAATAATTACACCCTTTCCTAGCACAAAAATCATACACCAACTGTAAAAATATCCCACTCTTGTATCGACGAAAACCAGAGGCAAACCTATAAACCTTTTAATGACTTTTTCCATTATCCAAAACCTGCATCTCAAAACCAAAACACAATCTGCATCTATGAAGGCATCAAATGGCTCTAACCACAAAATCGCAAGAGCAATCCCAAGGCTGCAAAGCACAAGCAGTTCCTTAACGCAGCAACGCTTCAACTCAAAGAGGTTTGACAAACGCCAAACCACACAGACGGCACAGGAGTTGCACGAAACATGTCGCTTAAGAAGAAGGAATCAAAATTACCATGCAAAGCCTTATCGTTCTTTAGCAAGCATACTGAGGCATTTGTAATGCAAAATTAATCTCTAGTTCTCTTTGTGCATTTACCATTTCTTAATGACAGGCCATCTTAAGTTTTGTATTTGCAATATACTGAGTTTTACTCTCAGGTAAATTTCAATTAGCAAAAGTTGGCTGTCTTTGTGAAGGCAATTATGATTACGGAGGTTGTCAAAATCATGCTAAAAAGCACCTCAGAAAATCTGGGGTTATGGAAGAATGTTATTGTAAAAGCAGAATGAAGTTCTTTCTTGTTCAAGCTGGTTAAGCAGTTACAGTAGATAGTTTTAGAATCTACTGCTGTTTGTGGTGAAATCTTGAAAGTCCTGGTAATTTCAACTTGTCTAACTTTGATTCCAGTACTTTTTATACAAAATAACCTCATAAAACCTTATATAGTATACTGTAGTCATATATAAAGATTTAATTTAGATTTGTATATATAAGAAGAAAATAATTATTAGAAAAATTAATTTGTGATTATGTTAAAGTTTTGTACTTGAAATAATTTGAATAAATTTAATATCAAAACTTCAAGGCAAAGATTAGGTATCCCTGTGGTGCTTATTATAATAGTCATAATATGGCTGATTTGTAATCGCATTTTTGTGAAAAATGTGTAACTGTTAACCATATTGATGGCTGATTAAGCTATACAGTAATTGAACTTTTAACTTTGTTGCTGATTTATTTAATTACACCTTTAGATTTGTTAATGACTTACCATCATTAAATAATAAGGATATATTATTCATTGTTTACTTATAGACTCTAACCAGTTCTTGAAATATCCAAAACTAAGAGGGACCCACATAAAGTGGGTTCATTCTTAGACACTGAGATCACAGTTAAAAATACTACATTTTTACCTACAAGATAAGAAAACATAGCTTCTAATTTCTCCTCCTCTCATCACAAACATTTCTCTCAAAGAAAATAAATTTTGAATCATCAAAAAATCACTAATAAAACATGGGAATAGACTCTAAGAAATGTTGACTGTCTTGTAAAACCATCGACCAAAGCAACAAGCAAAAATATGAATAAGAACCAAGCTACCACTTCCTACTAAGCATTTAGAAGTTTAGGAATCAATGACATCCAAGCTGACCTTAGCAAAATCCTGAATCAAAACGATGTAACTTAATAATATAGCAACTTTATCATGACTACTCTTATGGGATGCAAAGAACTGTCCATTAAAAGACTGATATATTATCCTAGCCAAGACTTCTTGCATAAGATGGAAAGAACTGCCCCTTAAAAGTGGACTGATGTGAGCTGACAATGGAAAGCACATCATTAGGAAACATACGACAGAAACCTGTCACGAATCAAAATGGTTTTGGTCTTTCTCCGTACTCAAATACAGTACTGTATAGGTGAAAGTAATTAGAAAACAGCTCCTTGGCAAATCAAGATATATGGTGAAGATCTTAACTAACCTGAAGAGAAATTTCTGAATGCTATGCTATTTCAGTACATGAAAAAGGAAGCTATTTCGTCATAACAAAATACCTGTGAGTCCAATAATGAGGAAACTATTATGCCATACATAAAATTAAAAATGAACTGCCTATCACAAACTACTACCACTTCAGATTTCATATTCATACCTCACTTAAAAAGACACTTTGGACCTGGCTTAAGAAACTAGAAATTTGATGGTCAAGATACTTTTTAATAATACCACCAAAAAAGCATTTGCACATTTGTTATTTCCATTTAAACAAAAGTGAGTAAAAGAACTTGTGTTTTCCCTTAAAAATTTGATAAAAAAATTAATCGTATGTCTATACACAAAAAGACCCATTAAATTTACACTATGGCTAAGAGTACTTGACTGTTTTAATTCAAAATACTTTGTACACTGCATTCTTTCAGCAATAATATAAAACTTCCCTTGGCAGCAAGAAACAATATTTCCTTCACCTCAAAATAATTCTTCTTCTGTAATTATCATTTTGATTCTTTAATCCTAATAAAAGTCAATGTATGGCCTCTCAAAAATATGTACCAATATATGTCAACAGCTTAACCAGGCATGTATGTGTGTAATCATCCTTAGAAATTAATAACTAATTATGATAAATACTGTGTCACACCTATATGATCAAACAAACAAACTCGGGTCATGAAAAGTTAGAAATTTTAATTAAAAACATTATCTACTGTATTCAACTCATACCACACTACATCAGAAGCTTTTTTTTTATTAAACACTGTCTATATTATTTGCTTCTTCTCTGATTAAAACAGAAAACAAGGAGAGAGAGAAGATAAAAGTTAAATCAACCTAGATTTTAGTGAAACCAAACCAAGAAATTGAAAGAAAACATGCTCTGCCAAGCTTACCTACAAGTTAGTCAAGCACACGGCAACACTACATTCAGTCTTAGAAGAAACTCAGTGGGCTTAACTTATGAAGCTGGTATTATATTTTACATTGAAGCCTATGGTTTACTGAACTTATTCATGGCAAAAATTCACTCGGGCAACTATGTTTTAAGTTCTAGTTATTAATGTGCTTTTCTTAAATATTTTATAAAAAAAATTCCTTGAATTCTTTATTAAAAGGTACTATTGCAGTGGTTAAAAAACTGTACAAAATTGTTCAAAGATGTCAATTCACAAAACTGTCTTACTATGACAGAATAAGTATTGAACGTCAAAATTTAATTTTAATATAATTCAATTTTAAAACCCTTGGATATTTTGATAATTACCTCCATGACAGTAAACAGATGACTAAAATCTTATACAAAATGGAAAATGGCTAGCATTTAATGATTTGTCAAAAAGCTATAAGTAATATTGCAGTCTTAACAGACTTCACTCAAAGCAAAAAAGACATTCCAACCTGAGATTAAAGAATCGGATACGTGCAAAAGTTCAGTAAACAACACCACGGCTTACAGCTGCACTAACACAACAGAATACTCAAGGAACGTAGTTACGATATTCTAGCAACCTTGATACGTGTAAGGCCTCAAAACACAACTAAAGAAGCAGTTCACCAGCCAAATTCAGAGTCAAGAGGACCAAACGTTAAGCAGCAAACCACACAACAGCACAGTACAGGGTCACTGAAAAATGCCAAGATACTGTTAGCATCTGCGTAAAACTCATTCGGTTACAAAGCCAGATAATGAACATGACAGGAGAAAAAAAAAAACAGGCAACATTAGCCCACTCGTCAACCCACCGTGAGAAAAGCCAGCAATCAACGGGGCAATTCAGGGATAGACGGAGAGAGAGAGAAAGAGAAGGAGAGAGAAATACACAGATAAATAACGACAGAAATCAAATCAAATACTGAGGATTATTAAGTGTAAACATGACTCAAAGAAAAGCTATAGTAAAAGAGAGTAAACAAAAATTTATGACATGACATGCGAATGTATTACAGTACTCTGAAAAGTAAAATAAAAGTAATTGAGAGAGAATATTTAGAACAAAATTTTATAACCTTATATTTTATGGATAATATTTCACATTTACAAAAGACATTGACTTAAATTTACACTGTCTACCAAACACTACAAACATGCATGGAAAAAATAACAACTAAGGCATTCAAATGATTCTGTCAGATTAGCAATTAATGACTGTTAAAAGTGTTGCACAACCATAACACTCTGGCTCAGAAAATAAGAAGAGTACAACAAATGATTGAAAATAAAAGGCACCGCAAATAAAAATGTATGTTGAAATGGAAGAAAGGAATTACGATAATAACGTTAACACTGATGAGGAACACTGTTCAAGTGTTCGAAAGCCTTTGCTTGTTTATTTTACTTAGTACAATATAGTTTGTTATTTACTTGCTGATTTTTATTACACATATTATTTTTCACGAGATTGTGAATTTCTCAGCATTGAAATGAATGTTGTCAAGTAAATAAAACTTGGCTGTGTGAAGGAAACTTATCAAAGCTATTTTCCATTTGTCAAAAAATTTCTGCTTCAACATTTCATACCCTGTGACACTAAGTGCCTTCACGTTAATGGAATGATTAAATTCAAAGTAGACAGCTTTAAATATCATATTATTTTATGAATATGCTATAAATTAAGAGAAATAATATACCCTATCAACAGCCAAAAAGGCTAATACTATTCTACTATTGTCTTTCAATTATAATACTAATAAACATATATATTGTAGTGGAATTGAGAAAATTCATCATCAGCTCTAAACACAACCAAACGTTTAAGTCTCTGGGCTTCATAATATCTTTGCTTCACTCTAATTATGAGCAAAGAGCAAATATAACCAAGATAAAATAACCATTCTATCCCCTAATCATAGAAGCATAGCAAAAAAATCAACAAAATATAAAAAGATATGCTCATCTCTGCAATATTACTGGTAATTAAGTGAGAACAGAACATGACAGTGACTGTGGAAATAATATACATGTACAAACAATCCCAGAAATAAAATGTCAAAACACTAAAAAACATATTAATTAAAAGTTGGACGTATTAATGCACGTACACACAAACATTAACAAAACCATAAACACCAAATGCCATGGAGTAATTATTCTGAAATCTTCTATGGCCTAAACTATTTATCATAAAGACACACAGTACCTCTCTCATCTGTAAACAGATTGAAAAATAAAAATGTTTACACTGCCAATGAAGTTCTGCATATGGCAATAAACATTTGATTCCCTGACAATGAGATTTTCACTTATTATCAGCTGGGTAAAGCAAGGGGCTGACCAGGAATCTCGACGTTTTTTACGGACTCTATTACAGTAAGACAGACTGGTAACAGTACATTACTGTATATTTTAGTTTATTATTGAAGATACGAGTGATTTGATCCTGTGTGGGTACTGTATACATGGTATGGTCCAAAGGAGCCTACAACTGTACTCAGGTGGTGAACATTCTGAAAGTGATTCACTGAAGTGATTTTACTTTTCTGTGTGCAATACGTAAGCTTATTGCAGTACATTAAAGTTACCCTGTACTCTTTAAATAATTTATAATCTCACAAGCAATGACACATTTCTTATGTTAATGGCTGATAAAGCAAGGATTTCACAGCTCTAAGTGTTCTCCACTAACGTGCAAAAAAAAATATGACTTGAGAAGTCATTTTAAGATACATTGCTATTAAGAACATTTATCGACCGTACGTAGTACAGTACAATATAATTTTGAATGCTTACTATCAGCAGCCTTTTGTGATCCAGTTTCAAAGTAATTTTTCAGTACCTACAACTCACAAGACAGTAATAAGAGGACCTACATGATACATGTACCTCATATTTGGAATATGGCAGAAATAAATATAATCTTATTGTCTTATTCTTTCTTGTCTAGATGCTGCTTCCTATATGCGAGTACATCTCTTACACATCAATTTCCATTTGCAAATCCTGTCATTATAAAATCAATGAAGGCCTACCTTCAATACTTGTTTAATAGGTAATCACCCATGAAAGGGGCACTGTAAAGGCAGTTCATGGTACAAATTTATCCATCTCTGGTGTAGATCAAAGAGGTACTGTGGATGAGGGAACACAGAGAATGCAATGACCAGAAGCCTAAACACAAAAGGTTAAGAAACTCTGAGTTTGGACATTGTGAGAACATAAAGCAAGGAGACAAAATTAAGAGAATACCCACCCTAGCAGCAAACGTGTCTCTGTCAGCCGTTGGAGCGTCGATTGGATGTAATGGCGGAGGTGCCCCCGGAGCACGGCGCCCGCAAACTAAACGTACCGATCTTGGAAGTTCTTTCAGGATTCCTACAACCTCCACGTGGTTCAGTCCTAGTAACTTCTGCCCATTAACCTGTTGGTATCATAGTTTGTTAGTACATAAGTCACACAAATTTCCACATGATATAATATTAAAAACAATAAATCCATGCAGTTACATCATTTAAATAATGAACAAGGTAATTACTGATAAATACAGCATCTGCCCATGAGCTATGTTATGAATAATGTATAACTGGAACATTTAAGGCCATAACAGAGTTCAAAAAATAACTTAGGGCCCACTGACTAAAATAATGAATAACATATCAGTAAATGTATGAAAAATGGAGGTCCTATTTCTTATTTTTAGTCCTTGCAAGGGGATACCAGCTACAGTATGTCTTGTGTGACATACTGTAGACTGTACCAAATGTTCCTTTGCAATATCTCTCCAGCTACAGCTGTATTCATTCCTGCCTTTTACTTTTCATCAATTCTCCCTGGCCTCTTTCCACCTGGCTGTCCACTTTCTTTAACTTTCCTTTACAGTAGTCCAATTTTCAACTCTCAATATATGATCCTATTAGTCTAGAACTGTGCATTCTTACTGAGGCATGGTTAATCACATGAAATTCTCTGGTAACTGACTTTGAGTCAGCTAGCAACAGTTTTGCCCGTTGCTGCCTATCAGATTTTTGCAGTTTCAGGTTTTCATCTTTCCTGTGCTCTGTCTATTTTGCAATCTCCCTTCCTTCGTATGTTAGATTACAAATTACATTAAAGTTTTACTTCTACCAGTTCAGCACTACAACCTTGTCTTGTATCCATTGTGCAGACTACATACTGCATGTTTTTATTTGTCTTCAAATCTTCCTGGACTTTTCTTCGAGATTTCTCCTCTTGTTTACTTTTTCTCTTTACCAATGAAAATCAATCATTATATGAGACATCTTTTACACATACCTAAAACAGTTTGCTTTTTCTTATCATACAAAGCTAAACCTAACTAGACAATCATTAACTGGTATTTTTAAGGTGGCTAATATGCAAGATGAAGAAGTTTTGACCCAATATTTCTGACATGGTGCCTTTTCAGTCTTATACAGTACTGCATATGCTAATTCACAGGTACAGTACTATCTAACAAAAATAAAATTCACAAAGCTGATGTGAAGGAAATAACTCTTAAGACCTTTCTTCTATAATTAAATGTATTACTGTAAATCATATAAAAATATCTACAGAAATGTAAACTTTGCCATGTACACTTATTTACATGATTGCTGCAAAACAAATCACATGAAGCTTCATAGAAATTGTTTTTGCTTTCTCTCTTTGCACTGAAAAGGGGGTTTTGCTGCAATTTACGTGAAAGCACAGTTTAAGGACTCTTCAAGAAGACCTTAGGCATCAAAAGAATTAAATATAGATATAATGATTATATTTCATAGTATACATCCCTCTGTTAGAAGGCTAGGCCATCTATTTCCTTGGGACAGGACCTCAATTCCTCTTCTCCCTAGTAGTACCTCTTTCTTTTCATTTGGGGATGAGATTGAAATGGGGATTCTGCTGCCCTTCCCCTTGGCTTCTATACACACATATACGCACACACACACAAGCTAGAACTTAGAAAAGTTCTAATCAATGAAGAGAACCCCAAAAGTACATTCACTGAAAAAGGTCTTCCTTTGTAAGCCACCAATACCAACTAAATCATCAATATAAGAGAACTGCGTTTCTTATTCACTGATGATTAAATAATGAAATACACCATATATCTCCAGTATAAACTGCTGACCAGTTCTAACAAATATGCTAGTACCTGTATATGAGTGCACAAACGTTAATGAGGCATTTAAAACTTGTTGCAAATTTCAACCTCAACCAGATTCATGTAAACTGGTAGGAATCATACCTTTCCTCTCTTGTACATTGACTAGAATCAAGTCCTTTGTCAACTAAAACTTTTCAAGCTTCTGTAATTGTAATAAGTACAATCCATTATAAATTAAATTATGTTTCTAACATTCCACCTGTGACTGAGTTCAATTTCATTCCCAGATTATATTAACATTTCCAGATCTACTTTCCAAACGAGTACAGTAATCTCCAGTTCATAAAAATGCAAAGCACAGTACTGTATGCTGAAACCAGAGGCTTATATTCAGTATATCCAGCCTATAGTACTCAGCAATTAATTCAGCATTATATTTGCCTGTCATTTTGAGTCTTACATTATCTTCAGGAGCGATTCAGTTTCGACCAGGTAACAGGTAATATAACTGACTGGTAGTTTTGTGCCCTTAACAAGAGCATGCCTCAACGAATACAATTCTGTATAAAATTATACAGTCACCATTCCTCAGGCAAATGAAAACTGTAAACACCACAAAGAAAGAGTGGACAAAATCCTGTAAGGATCTGTTAAAGCAATGGTTTGTACTTTACGGAAATACTATAGCACATGATGCTCTGATATGAAACTGCTTCTTCAACAGAAACAAATAAAATTTCTGAAGAACTGAAATACTATTTTCTACATCAGCACCAAGATAATGTTACCTCAAGCAGTTCATCTCCACTACAAAGCTTCCCATTCCTTCCAACAGGTCCGTCTGGAAGGATGGAGCGAATGTAGTGGTGAGGACGGACTTCCCTTCCACCCTCGACATCCACTGTTCCTTCTAAACTGATCCCTAGTCCGCCTCCTTCTTCAAATTTACTTAGCTGAGCAACCTGCAAAACGAAGGAAAATGTATATTCTGTCTTTTTTGATATCGTTTTGGGAAGGACTCTGGAGTGTACCACAGTTAAAAAATGAAAATATAGTAATAATAATATGCCAAAGTATTAACCTATTGTACAATCTCAGTTTGGAAGACTATATGCAAACATTATCCTCTACAAAGCAACACCAAGAGAGCAATAAAATATTTTTTCCACTTAATGCAAAAAGGGGGTCATAGAACATGAATCTTTTAAACAACTTAAACTCAGTTTTTAAAGCCCTACATGTATTTTTCACTCAACTTCACAATATGGCTATGTCTTTTACTAAATGACCCTTTGAGAAAACCATGACTGCAGACAGCTAAAAACAAAAAAACCCCACTTACCACAATTTCAAATTCAGGTCCTACAATCCTAGACCATTTCCGTTCAATGGCGTTGGCCACAGAGGGCCGGAGCTCTCCTGTGTAGTCGCTGTCGATCATCAGCTCAATGTCTTCGAGACGAGCATCGGCGCTTCCCACCCCGGAGGACACTTGAGAGATGCTAGCCAGCTGAGGCACATTGGTGGTAGTCGTGTAAGACGAGGAGGAGGTCGAAGAGGACAGAATGCCAGCGGCAGAGGGAGGAGGAAGAGCAGGAGCCAGAGCAGTGGGCGCAGGAGGAGGGAGCTGTTGCACGAGAGGCTGGTGGTGAAGAGAGATGGAAGCTGAGGCGGAGGAGAGGGGAGGCACGTCGGCAATGATTGTAGACGAGGAGGTAGGTGGTGGCGAGAGAGCTGGGTTGATGGCTTCCACCACGTTGACCTCTTCGCTGCTTTCCAGCTCGCCCAGGGCGGAGCGGATGGCGTCGCTGTTGGGGAGCTCGCCCAGCTGGAAGGGGGAAGGAGGACGTCATTGAAATGGGCTTCGGGGATGCACTCAAAGACTAAAACTAACATTAACAGGTTAAGTAAGTAATTTATCCAATTATATTATTATGGAACTCAATGAAATGATAAAATCAACATCAGCTCATCAACAAATGTGACAATTACTGAACGCCATACTGACGATAGCATGGCAGCATCCAACACAAGAGGGACTAAAACATCTAAAATGCTAATGGTACACATCAGGTGAGACAGGTGTTATGCAACTACATCAAAACAATCACTCATGTATCTACAAGTAGAGATTTGCATATCCAAGGGATAAAACCTTTCTCTTACAATGTGATATCAATCTATTTGACAGAAGGGGTGTTGACACAAGTTACCATGGGGACGGGAGAGGGAACATGACTGCTTCACATGAATGATTAGAATCACGTATCACCTGTTGCAAATTAGATTGCTTTGAAACCACTGAAAGTATGTGGTTCAAGATCCCAGGGCCCTGCTCAATAGCAGGGCCGATTCATTCGCAAACGATTGCAAGTTTGCTGAAGCAAGATAAGCATTGCTTTTTGCTCTTTGCTGCGTACAAGTATGCGAGAAGCTTGCTGTGACAATGCAGTAAAAATCATAATACATTGAAATAAATAATGCATGATATTTTGTGCAGTAAAATCAGGACTTATCCAAGTGCTATGGTGTGCTGAAATGACAAAGATTTCCTTTGATATAAATTATAAGCTAAAATGACAGGCACGGTCATGGGATTTTAAATATCTACTAAATCTGACGAAATGAAAGAATTTTTTAACTATTAAAATATCCAGTGTCGTGTTGCATGTGTAGGCTATCGCAAATCAAGTTACTGTACTGAAATGTGTTAAGCTTTCTTTCAAAACAGGATACGTGATATACAATGGACCCCCACCTATTCACGTTCCGGATTCGCGGCTTCAAGGACTTGTGGATTTTACTGTGGAACGTATATACACGTTATTCGCGGAAAACTCGCCTATTCGCGGTATTTTTCATAGAGAAATATCCGCTAATTACTGTACTTTCATATAATTTTTGTAACTAAATGCACTTTGCGTGATAAAACCATTAAAATACTCTGGTATGGGCGTCTTTAGAGTTTTTTTGGTGTTTGAATTATCAAAATAGGAAGTTATAAGCATTTTTAAAGGGGTGTCAAGTATTCGCGGATTTTAGCTAATTGCAGGGGAGGGGAGGGGGAGGCCGTGGTACGCATTCCCCGCGAATACCGGAGGTCGACTATATTGCAGCACACTGACTTAAATACTTCTAACTCCCTTAACTGCACAGTAATTAAATGTTGTATTTCTGGCGAAATACAAAAAAGAATGATATAAAGTGGTATTTTCATTATTTCTGCTTCAAAGCAAAACAGTAACTTAAAAAAAAAAAAAAAAAACATACACAGAGCTCCAGAACCTCAGTGGTTGTTTGTGCAAACGATTTTTTAAAGAGTGTTTTTCCACAGTTTCCATTTTGGTTACGTACAAGGTTACCACAACACAGTGGAAGGAGAGGAATCTGTTTCTGAATGGTGAGTAAAACATAACAAACCATGCCATTATGAAACTCAAACAATATAATAATAATAAAAATAACAAAACAAACAGTCTAGGTTTACGTGTGAGATCAGTATTGTCACAAACACATCATAAGCTCAAATGCTAAACACAAAAGTGTGTGTGTGTGTGTGTGGACGATGATGCAGTTAATATACTGTGTTATACTGACAGGTAGGTTCTGTGCAGACATTTTGGGGTATGAAATAGTCTCAAAATTTGGGAAATAAGAGAGGGAGGGAGGAGGCAGGGAGCTGGTCTACTTTTCGTACTTAATCTGGGGCCCTAATTGCTACCAACATATCACATTCCTAATTTTTGTCAATAACTGGAGCCCACCCAACATGAAATTTATATATGGAATAAGATACACTGCCTTGAGTTCTGTAATGGATTCCCTGCCCTAATTACCAAAAACCCATTTGTAGTCCGTATTAATTTTCTAATTATGGAAAAATGGAAGTTATTCTACCTTCTGTATCTAATCTAGAACCTAATTAACAGAGCTGAATTGCAATGCATGTGCATCCTTCAACACGACTGAAAAAGATATCATAATCTTACTTTGTGGAAATGTAACCTTAAACAACTGTAAACAAATTCTGCTTCTTCTTTTAAAACGGTGGAAGGAAAAGGCTCCTAATCTCTAACATATTTTGTAAAATACTTTTGTTAAGCAGAGAATAAACATTGTATCAAAAGTAATATATATAAAAACTTAAGGACGAAAATACAGATAGACTAAATGCTATTCCTGAAGCCTACAATTACAAGGGGTTATTAAAAACTGAAAAAATTCACACGTTTGTGTTAAATTATAAAAAACTTAATAAATAAAACGAAACTACATATTAGCTGCATACAATCTATGCATATAGCAACAAATAACGAAATAGCTGAAACAAAAGGGAGTATTTAATCTTTTTTTAACCTAAACTTTATATATATGTACCTAACCCCATACATAATCAGAGACTCCTAGACCTATAGACCTATAGCAGTCAACATCTGACAAACCCCCACCACTACATTATTCAGACCAGTCGATTAGCGTTGCCATAGCTACCCATACATTATTAAAATGGGGAAGAGGGAGAAGGGGAGGTGGGGGGGGGGGATGGGCTGTTGCAACTATGGGGTGGATGGGTACGGGTTGTGAGCCAAAATCAACAACAACAATAACAACAAAAACAATAACAATGGAAGTGAGTGAACTTTGCTGAAAATTGGTGAGCACAGGAGCCAGTGAGTGCAACGCACCAAGATGATGATGCCTGAGGGAGGTGGAAAAATTGCCAAAAACTAGGTACGAAGAAGAAGAAGAAGAAGAAGAAGAAGAAGAAGAAGAAGAAGAAGAAGAAGAAGAAGGCGGAGGAGTAGGAGACTCTGAAGACAGAAGAAGAGTGATACAGTAAGCTAGGACATGTGAAAGGTGGTCAGGTTGTCCCAAAACTGGGTACAAAGACTCAAAAAGAAGAAAAGGAAGAAGAGGAGGAAGATCAACAAGCTACGTAGAGCACGAGAAAGGTGGTAGCTATCAGGTGGTCCACACGAATAACAGCAAAACCAAAAGTGTGATCTCTCGTCTCTGAAATTTCAGCTCCCAGAGCGCGACAGGGCAGTGGGGGGGTCACAAGGCCCAGGCTCACTTTATTTCTGGCGACCAGGTCACCGTTCAGACGGGTAGGTCGAACTCGGAGGGAACTTTTCGTCCGGGCATTGCCCCCACAGGTCGAGGGGTGGTGACAAATTGGGTAGCTCGTCACCTGTTTGTTATTCATCAAGTTCTTGGCGTTAGACTCAAGAAGAGGAAGCTATCCAGGGCCGAATTTAGACTTATAAAATATAATATATTTTTTAAAACTGGTACTTCCGTTAGACTTAACAGAATCCTAGGCTATGTAAGTCTTAAAGTTAAGCAGAATATATATATGCATATATATACATATATATACATATACATATACATATATATGTTGTTACTATTGATTAATAAGCTATGTAGGTCTTAAATTTAAATTGTAAAATATAATTATATATATTGTTACTGTTGATTAGTTTATTAAATATTCTGAGAAATCTTAAGTCTTAGATTTAAAGTTCTGAAGAAAACTTAAATCATAATTCACTAAAATATATTAATTTTAGTCTTCCAAATAACCTTGCAAAAATAATAAACAATTTTTAGATTAATTAAATACAAAAGAAAAAAACCTGGAAAAGTTTAGATGAACTTAATAATTAGGGCCAATTTTTAGTCTTAAAATTAGGCCTAAAAAGCATTTATTATTACCATTGGATTAACATAAAAAAAACCACAGCTAATTTTGGTGTTAATATAAAATATCTTTTATAAAAACTGACTAATACTCCCTATAATAATATATGTTCCCCATTCCAAGTACTCAGAGTTTTGGAATAAATGTTATGCATACACAACTAAAAACTCAAATTTCAATTAAAATGCCTTTTTCATTTAGACTTTTTTCTAGACATAGAAAAATATATAAGAAAATATACAGTACATATATATACATATATATATATATATATATATATATATATATATATATATATATATATATATATATATATACACACACACACACACACAAAATGAGACCTTGAAGCATATTGAAGCAAGTGAAGGTAATTATATTACACGCATATATTTTAATTCACATTTGCTTAGAGATGTGTATATAACAATATATTTCCATTTTCTTCATAAACACATCAACTAAATCCCATTAATGTACTCTTGTTTATACTCAATTTAAAATTGGCAATCTTACAAGACTCTTCATTATTTCACTAGTCACGCCATTTATAGTTTTCTGTAGAAGAAAACTATTGTGCCGGCTTTGTCTGTCCGTCCGCACTTTTTCTGTCCGCCCTCAGATCTTAAAAACTGCTCAGGCTAGAGGGCTGCAAACTGGCATGTTGATCATTCACCCTCCAATCATCTTGCATACCAAATAACAGCCCTCTAGCCTCAGTTGTTTTTATTGTATTTAAGGTTAAAGTTAGCCATAATCGTACGTCAGGCAACGCAACAACACAGGCCAACACAGCCGGCTGAGAGTTTCATGGGCCGCGGCTCATACAGCATCATACCGAGACCACCGAAAGATAGATCTATTTTCGGTGGTCTTGATTCATACGCTGTGCAGAAAACTCAACTGCGCTGAAGAAACTCCGGCGCATTTTTTATATGGTTGTTCTTGACCGTCACAAATCAATATTAAACCATTTCTCTCACTCCCATTTATGTCTTCATTTCAATCCTCCAATACATTGCACGAAAAAAGTTAATTCACTCTAGTAATACATATAGAGTAGGGAGAGAGAGAGAGAGAGAGAGAGAGAGAGAGAGAGAGAGAGAGAGAGAGAGAGAGAAGAGAGAGAATGCTCTTCCATCTTAAAGAAGATGGACATAAATAACATATCGATCGTAAGTTCTCTCTCTCTCTCTCTCTCTCTCTCTCTCTCTCTCTCAGTTCATATTACGTGAACTCTCTCTTCAATCTATCTCTCTCCCTAAGGAAGCCGAGAAAATACGTACAATAACCTTATGGCAAATGGACAGTAATCCTCTCTCTCTCTCTCTCTCTCTCTCTCTCTCTCTCTCTCTCTCTCTCTCTCTCTCTCAAGAATAAATTGTTAATATAACATAAAATGTTAAATGTCACTTCACCCTTCTTTGAGTGTCCATCTTCATTTGTAATTTTAAACCTGCGGAGGAGGAGGAGGAGGAGCAGGAGGAGGAGGAGGGGGAAGAGGGAGAGGGGGAAGAGGAAGAGGAGGAGAAAGGGAGAGGGGAGGAGAAGGGTGAAGGGAGAAAGGGGAGGGGGAGAGAAGGAGGAGGAGGAGGAGGAGGAGGAGGAGGAGGGAGGAGGAGGAGGAGGAGGAGGAGGAGGAGGAGGAGGAGGAGGAGGAGGAGGGGAAGGGGAAGGGGGAATGGGAGGAGGAGGAGAAGAGTGAAGGGGAAGAAGAAGGAGGAGGAGGAGGAGGAGGAGGAGGAGGAGGAGGAGGAGGAGGAGGAGGAGGAGGAGGTGGTTCTCAATGCCAAAAGGGCTTTGTATGATGTACAAACACCGCCTATACAAAAGTCTACAAAACACATCTTCTCTTTTTCTCATTCTCGCTTTCAGAAAGCAAACACTGGGTACTTTCGTAAATAAAAAACAACGCCTAAAGAGAGAGAGAGAGAGAGAGAGAGAGAGAGAGAGAGAGAGAGAGAGAAATTCGTCCGGGTTTCTGAAATGCAATGCGAAATATATTTTCGACTTGTAGCCAGCGCTACGTATCTCGATAAAAGCAACCGAGAGAGAGAGAGAGAGAGAGAGAGACAAAAGTCCTAAAATTTTTATTACGGTCAGGGGGAAGAAAATTTCCAAAATACTGGCTTACATATACTTTTTTATTATCTTTATGTTTCGTTCCTTCTTCTTCTTCTTCTTCTTCTTCTTCTTCTTTTCGTGACTTTTAGCCTTTTTTTTTTTGTTTCTATCTTTGTGGGAGGGAGAAATAAGGAGAGAGAGGGACTCAATTTTATCAATGGTAAGCAGAAGTCAAGGTATTTATTAGCGTTATATAAATACCAAGGTTTCTGAAATAGGAATGAATAAGAGAGAGAGAGAGAGAGAGAGAGAGAGAGAGAGAGAGAGAGAGAGAGTCATTCCCACCCCAGCAGCAAATCCGAAACTGCTGTCACTATACCTCCCAGCGATTAATGCCAAAAGGAAATGAATAAAATAAACGTGAGCGCCGCGCCTCTCTCTCTCTCTCTCTCTCTTCCCTTTGCAAAACTCGATCAATCTACCTTCCATACAGATCCCATTTCCTGTCATTCAGGTTCAGCCTACCATACCTATACACTAGATCCCTTCTGTATAAAGCTCTGAAAAAGCGAGAGAGAGAGAGAGAGAGAGAGAGAGAGAGAGAGAGAGAGAGAGAGAGAGAGAGAGAGAGAGAGAGAGAGGTGAAGTTGTCGATTTTTGTTGCAGTGAGGAGGATGAATTTTAAAATTATTTTTCACCAAATATATTATAATATATATATATATATATATATATATATATATATATATATATATATATATATATATATATATATATATATATGTCAAATTTTACAATTATTGAAACTTTCACCCAACTAACTTTCTACCAGGTCTAAAACTTTCTAAAAATAACTTTCAGAAAATGATTCAGTTGGCAGGAGAGGCGAAAAAGGCAGAAAGCTAAACCCACCAGATGGCAACACTATGTAAACAAAACATGGAAAGGTTTTTGAGTCTTCTGTTAAGGGGTTAAGAAAAATTGAGAAGATGAAAACAAGACAATCAAGTCTCTCTCTCTCTCTCTCTCTCTCTCTCTCTCAACCTCCTCTACTTCAACCTGCTCTAAACCCAAAAAATAAGTAAATAAAAAATAAACTAGTTATTTAATGAAACCGCGTCTATGGCATAAAAAAAAATCCATCCTACTTCAGAGAATCGCCTGGAATGGGAATACACAATTCCACTTACGTAGAAAACTTATTTGATTGGAATATTCCCAAGAACTCAAGCTAAAAAAAAAAATATTGACCGTGCAATTCCAGTTCCCGAAAATTTTCAAAATCACAAATAAAGATTCGAACTTTAAAAATCTTCAGTTCTTAAAAAGGTGGGAATGGGGTTTAAATCTTTGAAAAAATAAATAAATAAATAAATAAATATAAAAATACATTATTCTAGGGTATATATATATATATATATATATATATATATATATATATATATATAAATCCCCAGGAAATCCCCACTTTTTTAAATCAGTCTTACAGCATTAGATTGCCACCCCCACTGGTCTCTTTCCCTAATAATATTACAGCAAGTTTGACGTACGAGTACCCAAGAGAGAGAGAGAGAGAGAGAGAGAGAGAGAGAGAGAGAGAGAGAGAGAGTTGCAAAACTCATCTTTTTCAAATTGCACATAAATAACAACTTCCAATGACATAATGAGAGAGAGAGAGAGAGAGAGAGAGAGAGAGAGAGAGAGAGAGAGAGAGAGATTATTACTTCAATGGTTTTTTTTTAGGTGCTCCATTATGTATAAAAGTTCTCCCCCCGCCCCCAACCCCACACCACAATTTGGGATGGTAAAATATGGAATCATATTTTTTTAACCGTCTGATGAAAAAACTTCGGCCACAAACTTTCCCTCTCCATCACCAATTCGAAATATTAACATTGAAAAAAGCAAGTAAAAAATGTGCTTAAGTTTCTTCGGCGCAATCGAGTTTTCTGTACAGCCGTTACAGCGTATAATCAAGGCCACCGAAGATAGATCCATCTTTCGGTGGTCTCGGTATGATGCTGTAGAGCCGCGGCCCATGAAACTTTAACCACGGCCCGGTGGTGGCCTATCCTATAGCGTTGCCATGAGCACGATTATGGGTAATTTTAACCTTAAATAAAATAAAAACTACTGTGGCTAGTGGGCTGGAATTTGGTATGTTAGATGACTGGAGGGTGGATGATCAACATAGCAATTTGCAGCCCTCTAGCCTCAGTAGTTTTTAAGATCTGACGGCGGACAGGAAAAAATGCAGACAGACAATAGTGCGGACAAACAAACCTGGCACAATAGTTTTCTTTTACACACACACACACACACACACACATATATATATATATATATATATATATATATATATATATATATATATATATATATATATATATATATGCACATACACACATACAAAAAACATTTTCCTAATGAACAAACACAAGCTCTTCCGCCCATCTGAATAATAATAACGATTATTATTCACAATCCATCAAACCCAGGCCCACAGGGCCCCCACCCCCAAAACCGACCCCAAAAAAAAAAAAAATAAAAACAGCTGATTTGAATTCACGAAGCAGAAAGAGCCGATACATCCGAATACCTGAATATTCATTTTCCTTTTTGAAAACGTAAAACCTTCCTTTGAACACATTAATTAGGTGCAGTTCGCGCAGTTGTTTGACAGATGCGTAATTGATTTCGTCTACAGTGGATGGGGATGTGTATACACTCTCTCTCTCTCTCTCTCTCTCTCTCTCTCTCTCTCTCTCTCTCTCTCTCTTTTCTCTCTCTCTTCGTGAATCTCTCACTCTCTTTTTTCATGATTTTTTCTCTTTCTCTCTTTTTTATGGATCTCTCTCTCTCTTTTTATGAAGGTCTCTCTCTCTCTCTCTCTTTTTTTTCCCTTTGGATGAGAGAGAGAGAGAGAGAGAGAGAGAGAGAGAGAGAGAGAGAGAGAGAGAGAGAGAGAGAGAGAAATAAAAAAACAGACTGATGACTGAGATAGAAAGAGAGAGAGAGAAATATTCATGGAGAGAGAGAGAGAGAGAGAGAGAGAGAGAGAGAGAGAGAGAGAGAGAGAGAGAAATATAAAAAACAGCTAGACTGATGACTGAGATAGAAAGAGAGAAATATTCATGATGAGAGAGAGAGAGAGAGAGAGAGAGAGAGAGAGAGAGAGAGAGAGAGAGAGAGAGAGAGAGAGAGAGAGAGAGAGAGAGAGGTTCATATCTGAAGTTTCCATTTTAGCACGAACCTGCATCCAAAAAAAAAAATTATTTTTGAAAATTCCCAAACCTCATTCTGTCACTTTCCATTCAACCTAAAAGAAAAAAAATATATATATAAAATTTTACGTAATTTTTCTTTCATTTTTAACTTTTCCCAAAACTGCATTTCGCAAATTGGTCCCAGGAACTAAAAATAAAAAAAAGGAAAGGAATATATTTCCTCTGTTCTACGTAAGCTGAAAAAATATATATATATATAGCAAGTAAATATATCAGGAGTATGTATATTCCCGTGCGCAAAATAATTTTATATTTTTTCAAAGGCCTCACACTGAAAAAGTTTCCACATGAAAATTGGTTGGTTCCGGACGCTGGAGAGAGAGAGAGAGAGAGAGAGAGAGAGAGAGAGAGAGAGAGAGAGAGAGAGAGAGAGAAAGCAAAAGATATATATTTATACGTATGAGAAAAATTAAGACATTTTTATTTAATCCTGGAAAAGCTTATATGAGAGAGAGAGAGAGAGAGAGAGAGAGAGAGAGAGAGAGAGAGAGAGAGAGAGAGAGAGAGAGAGAGAGAGAGAGAAAAAAATATATATATCTATACGTATGAGAAAAAGTTCAAAAATTTTTATTTTGTCCTGGAATAGCTTGTATTACAGAGAGAGAGAGAGAGAGAGAGAGAGAGAGAGAGAGAGAGAGAGAGAGAGAGAGAGAGAGAGAGAGAGAGAGAGAGAGCTAAAATATATATTTATACGATAGAGAAAAGTTAAAACATTTTTATTTTATCCTGCAAAAGCTTGTATTAGAGAGAGAGAGAGAGAGAGAGAGAGAGAGAGAGAGAGAGAGAGAGAGAGAGAGAGAGAAAATATATATTTATACGATCAGAAAAGTTAAAACATTTTTCTTTATCCAGCAAAAGCTTGTATTAGAGAGAGAGAGAGAGAGAAAAGAGAGAGAGAGAGAGAGAGAGAGAGAGAGAGAGAGAGAGAGAGAGAGCAAAAATATATATTTATACGGATGAGGAAAAGTTAAAACATTTTTCGAGAGAGAGAGAGAGAGAGAGAGAGAGAGAGAGAGAGAGAGTGAGTTTAAACATTTTTCCTGTATCCTGCAAAAACCTCGTATTCGATTATAGGCATTTCGCTTGCTCTTCCGCTAAAAAAAAAAAAATTATGTCAAAAGTTGATTACTGATCAGTCATGCGTATCTATTGCAATGTGCAGTGAACATACACACATACACACACAAAAACATACATACATGCATACACACATACACACACAAACATAGAAACATTGTATCTATGGCAAATAATTCCTTTTCCCCAGGTTACAAAAACTGAATGTTCAACCACGCGGCAACTGTACTCAGCTATAAAAATACACGAAGCGTAGAGAGAGAGAGAGAGAGAGAGAGAGAGAGAGGCATAAAAATGGCAAAATTACCAGATTGACTAAAAATACCACCTAATTCACAAATAGCACACAAAAGCAAACGACAGAGAGAGAGAGAGAGAGAGAGAGAGAGAGAGAGAGAGAGAGAGAGAGAGAGAGAGAGAGAGAGAGAGACCAATAAATCCCTCAAACACACACACACACAAACACACGCACACACAACACAGTAGCAAAAGACACTCAAAATTGTTTACCTAACCACTCGCTGCATATTGATGCAATCAGCATCTTGCAAGATGCAACAGGCATGAAATATTGCAAGCACAAACACAAGGGGGAAGGAGATGACGCAACTATTCGACATATACTGTGATTCGCATCCCCACAAATCCAGCTTTCCCAACAATTCAGTTTTCCCACGGAATCTATAATTCCCACAGCCTGTATTCTCCCCCACAAGCTTTCTTCGAAAGCCCCCAAGTGTTTATCAAGGTTTTCCATGATATTCGAGGTCTTAAAAACTACTGAGGCTAGAGGGCTGCAAATTGGTATGTTGATCATCCACCCTCCAATCACCAAACATACCAAATTGCAGCCCTCTAGCCTCAGTAGTCTTTATTTCATTTAAGGTTAAAGTTAGCCATAATCGTACTTCTGGCAACGATATAGGAAAGGCCACCACCGGGAGGTGATTAAAGTTGCGGTAGCCTTGATAATACGCTGTAGCAGCTGCACAGAAAACTCGATTGCGTATTTTTTACTTGCTTGTGATGTTATTTATGTTGTGTAATATTTGAATCTCAAACGTTTCTGCTGTTATTATTCATCTGGCAGCGTTTATACCTTCAAAATCCCAAACGTTTATCATTGCTTTATAAGATATTCGAGTCTCAAACGTTTTTGCTGTTATTATTCATCTGGCAGTGTTTCTCCCTTAAAAGTTCCAAACGTTTATCATTGTTTTAATCAAACGTTTATTATTGCTTTATAAGATATTCGTGTCTCAAACGTTTTTGCTGTTATTATTCATCTGGCAGCGTTTCTCCCTTAAAAACTCCAAACGTTTATCAATGTTTTAATCAAACGTTATTCACTGCTTCATAAGATATTCGTGTGTCAAACGTTTTTGCTGTTATTATTCATCTGGCAGCGTTTCTCCTAAAAATCCCAAACGTTTATCAATCTTTTAATCAAACGTTATTCACTGCTTCATAAGATATTCGTGTCTCAAACGTTTTTGCTGTTATTATTCATCTGGCAGCGTTTTTCCCTTAAAAACTCCAAACGTTTATCATTGTTTTAATCAAACGTTATTCACTGCTTCATAAGATATTCGTGTCCCAAACGTTTTTGCTGTTATTATTCATCTGGCAGCGTTTCTCCCTTAAAAATCCCAAACGTTTATCATTGTTTTAATCAAACGTTTATTACTGCTTCATAAGATATTCGTGTCTCAAACGTTTTTGCTGTTATTATCCATCTGGCAGCCATCCTCCTTTAAGTTCCTAAATTCCTCAATTGTGGGAAAAATAATGAAATATGAAAAATGTCTTTGACAAACGTCGACTTTTGGTTGGAACTTGACAAATCGTACTGACATAACTTCTCGTCATTTTCCGTAATAATAAAAAATCACATTTTTTCTCATATCTGCCAAAGTTAGAGCCATTTTTACTGGAATCTATTTTTTTTTTTTTTTTTCATATTTTTGATACTTCCGGCCGGCAGATTTAGATTTAGTAGAGAGAGAGAGAGAGAGAGAGAGAGAGAGAGAGAGAGAGAGAGAGAGAGAGAGAGAGAGAGAGAGATTCTTACACTCAGAGTGAGAAAGACACCGCCGACAAAAGTTATATTAGAAAATCTTTTTGACGGCTGGGATATTACAGAGAGAGAGAGAGAGAGAGAGAGAGAGAGAGAGAGAGAGAGAGAGAGAGAGAGAGAGAGAGAGATTCGTGAAAACAGACGTACAGACAAATGAAAAAGATAGAGACAAATTTCTGAAAATAGAGAGAGAAAGAGGGAGTCATGAATACATGGAGAGAGAGAGAGAGAGAGAGAGAGAGAGAGAGAGAGAGAGAGAGAGAGAGAGAGAGAGAGAGAGCCTACCAGCCTTTCAATAATTCAAATCTTTTAGCAATGGGTAAGGATATAAGTGACAATCCCGTCGGCCACCCACACGAATATAAAGATTATACATATCTGTGACTAAACAAAAAAGAAGTAATTCATTTCTAAACATAACTCTCTTTCCTTATCTTGTGTGTAAGTGTGTGTCTTTTTTTTCTTTCTTTTCACACAAACTTCTCCGTAATCCAATTAACGCTTCTTCCTGCTTTATTATTCAGTGTTCCTTTTATGCTTTCCAAAGCAATTCCGACCAGTTTATGAAGTCATTAAGGAACTCTTTAAGGCGTGGACGCCCAATTGCTAAATTTGCTTTCGTAAAGAATTAATTAAAACTATCGTTGTTTAAGAGGTTCTCTCTCTCTCTCTCTCTCTCTCTCTCTCTCTCTCTCTCTCTCTCTCTTCTCTCTCTCAGTTTTTATGTCTCCCTCTTTATTGTCAAGAATCTATCTGTCTCTTTCTCTATCTTTTTCATCTATCTATCTATTTTCATGAATCTCTCTCTCTCTCTCTCTCTCTCATACATGGACGAAAAACATACGTAGCTGCAAGTGATATACACGTGTATGTATATACCTGAACTCTCATTCTGTATAGCGGCTTATTTCTCTCTCTCTCTCTCTCTCTCTCTCTCTCTCTCTCTCAAATAATCATCTTATAGACTCCACGCCAATTTACGCGTTTCCAATGCATCCATTAACTGGAATGACCCATAATTATAGATTTTCTCAAAATTAAGAAGAAAAAGAGAGACATGATTTGTGCAACTGACGTATAATATGAACCCCTTCTGCACAAGGAATGTAATTTGCTTTCCTTATATATTTTCGTCGATGCATGTTGCACACAACGAGCTCCAGCTTTGTAAAACGGTTTATCAATTCGCAATTTTTTTCTACACGTACAATGTTCGATGGTGCTTCGAGCACTGTGCGCAGATTACAAACCCAAGAGTCAGTTGCTTTTGAATGCAATTTACCTTCCTTCATTGGATTCTGGGATATTTCGTCACTGTCTGTCAGTGGTTCTCAAACTGTTTTTGGTCCATGACCCTTTCACCATATGTCAGAATGTCATTCCTTCCTCCCCCCCTCCCCCTTTCCAAAATTGCCTGCGTCAAAAGGTGCATTCCAGATAAACAAAATACTAACACAAACAAACAAGCTAGTGTAGAAAAGTCTAATATGACCTCTCAGTATTGTGGACCAATGCACGCTGCGTTTTGTGTGATCCTAGTTTGAGCCTTCCAACCTGTGGTCATAATTAACACCCCGCCCCCCTTGAAACAATGAAATTCCAACCTGGGGATAATCCCCCTTACAAGTGACACTTCAAACAAGGACAGTGGAGATTATGAAACCCAAAGTCACCTGTTTCGATCAAACGACTGAATCCCTTTTTTAATATCTCAAGTATACACGAAGTTTATGACCCCAGTTTCCTTGTGAAGAGAGGTCATTGACCTCTGGAATTCTCAGACTCCTAAAAGGTCATGACCTTCATTTGTTAATGATACAAGGTCACAGTTATCAACAGTACCCTTATTTTTTTTTTAGTAAGGGTCAAGTCCCAAAATACCCATTTTTTCATGTCACGGTATCCAACTAAAAGATAAAAACAAATCTATTTAAAGTTTTTAGACGCGGACATGATCATTTTTCATGACAAAAATATAAAAATATATATATTTAAAGTTTTTAGACCCAGACATACCCATTTTTCATGACAAAAATATAAAAACAAATCTATTTAAAGTTTGTAATATCTTCGAAAATTATTAGCCATTCTATTTTATATTCCTCATTGCTAACAATAGCAATTGTAACGCCAGAAAAATTCGTATATCAATTAGGCACTCAATCACTGCTGACTAAAACACGCTTTTTCACCTTACCAATTACAGGAAATTTAAACCAAACTCAAAATAAAACCAAGATTTATAAAAAACCTAAAACCAAACCAAGCTAAAAAAAAAACAATATATACCAATTACAGAAAATTTAAGCCAAACTGAAAATTAAACAAATACATGTAAAAAACACTTAAAACCCATCTTACCAATTACAGTAAACTTAAACCAAACTGCAAATAAAACCAATACATATTATAAAAACTTAAACCCATCTTACCAATTACAGAATTCTTCAAACAAACTGAAAATTAAACCAATAAATTTTATAAAAAAAAAAGACTTAAAACCTATCTTACCAATTACAACAAACTCAAACCAAACTGAAAATAAACCAATACACAACTAAAACGCCCCTTCTTCATCTTACCAATTACAGCAGACTTAAACCAAACTGAAAATAAAACCAAGACTTATAAAAAAAAACCTGAAACCAAACCAACCTGTAATTAAAACCAACACACATTATAAAAAAAAATGTTCCACCCACGAGTCCGGCAATACTCACAGGAGCTCTGGGAGGATTGGGCGTGGTGGGCGTGGTCTTCAATTCCGAATTGGCGATGGCCTGCTGCAGCTGCTCGTATTTGGGCCCGCGGAGGTACCTGGCCAGTCGAAGCCTGACGACCTGGCCCGTGGCTCTCAAGACGTCCACGGCTGCATGATTGCTCAGGCCAGAGAGGCTCTGGCCGTCAACCTGGGGACGAAGAAGCGATTGTTAAGTAGGCGAATGTAAAGAGTCCCCAATAATGTAAATAGAACGAGGAGGAACTCCCCGCTGACCTAATTGCTGAAATGAAAATAACAGGTCAAGGTTTCTCAGGCAGGGGTAGACTCTGGCCGTCAACCTGGGTGCGAGGAAGCAGTTGCCAGGAGGACAGATGGAAAAGTCATTATTGATGTAAATGAAACTAAGAGGGACTGCCCGCTGACCTGTTGACCCGGGAACAAGTTGCTGAAAGGGGAATAATGATGGAAGGTTTCTCAGGTACAATGAGTCACTTATCATGCAGCTAAACCAAAAAATTCATAAAAATGATAAGCGAGTTCGACTTCTATGTGGTTGCTCAGGGCAGGGGAACAGTAGTTAAAAGAAAAAAGACTAGTCAAAAATAATGCAAATAAAACAAAATAATAAAGATTATATGCGAGTTTTACTGTTATACGTTGTTGCCCAGGTAATGGCGGTGCGCCCCGCTGACTTGGTGGCCCCGAAACAATCGATAAGAGGTTTTTACAACCTCTTCTTCTTCCCAGCTCAATCCTTAGTCCGGGTCGCTGTTTTGAACGTTAACATAAAAATTCAGAAAACAAGGACAGAAACAAAACAAATATTACATTTAGACCCTGGACGCTGAAATGAGAATCACGACATTAAAGCAACCCTGAATTCTACATTACACGAGAAACACGACCCAAAACGCCACGAAAATGAAAACCTATCAATAAAATTCAGTTAGGAAGTTAAGAAGACGATGACAAAAACAACAACAACAACAACATCAAACAAAAACAATAACAAACAAAAACAATAACAAACGAATGAGTTTTCCCTCAGCCTCGACAACAGCAGCAAGTATCACGCTCGGAATTAATTTCTTGCCGTAGCCTCTTTCAGGTAATTAGGGCGGAAAGCTTACAGAGAGAGAGAGAGAGAGAGAGAGAGAGAGAGAGAGAGAGAGAGAGAGAGAGAGAGAGAGAGAGGCCCATTACGGAGAGCAAGTTGGTGGAATATGTATGGAGGTATACACGGAAACAAAGAAGTGTGGAGAGAGAGAGAGAGAGAGAGAGAGAGAGAGAGAGAGAGAGAGAGAGAGAGAGAGAGAGAGATATTCCAATTACTTACAAAAAAACTTTCAATGGGTATGAAAGTATGCATAGAAACAAGGAAGAAGTGGAGAGAGAGAGAGAGAGAGAGAGAGAGAGAGAGAGAGAGAGAGAGAGAGAGAGAGAGAGAGATTATGGAGAGGAAGATGGTTGAGTATATATGGAAGTCTACACAGAATCAAGTTAAGAAACAAACAACGATAAAGGAGAGAGAGAGAGAGAGAGAGAGAGAGAGAGAGAGAGAGAGAGAGAGAGAGAGAGAGAGAGAGAGAGAGAATTCCTTATTGGGTTAATTAAGTATTCGGCATTCCTTGAAACCTAAAAATACAGAATTTTTCATTTAACAGCGAATATTCTGGAAAAAATCTCTTTATATTAAACACTGCAAGCGCGCCAACTCCCGCCATAGTTGTAAACAAACAGGAAATACATTTTCCAGGAAATAAAAAAACATATCTCTGAGCATATTATATTTGTATGATGGCAAGAAATATATATTTATTTATTAAAATAAATATATATTTTTATATTAATAACCTCAGTTATGGAAAGATTGTTAGGCCCGAGAGGCTATCCGCAATAGTTGTATCCCAAAACTGAGTACCAGGTACTTTTATTCGGTAAAAACAGACCATTGACCGTTCGGTACATGTTCCAAATCTATGCTCCAGCGTCTGGAAGTAAGGGAAATTAAAGTATAATTAAGATGATATATTTTCTTGATCTAAACTTCTGGTTTAAGCAACACGAAATCTTAACAATAAGTCAATGGAGAGAAAAGTTTATTACTTGATACAAGAATGATACAGATTCTTGATACGAGTATCATACAGATGCTTGATACGAGTATAATACAGACTTCTTGATAGTATGATACGTGTTCTTTATACAAGTATGATACAGTTTCTCGATACAGTTTCTCGATACAGTATGAGACATGTTCTTCACACAAGTACGATACATGTTTTCGATAAAAGTATGATAAGTGTTCTAGATACAAGTATAACACGCGCTCTCGATACGGGCAGGATACGTGTTCTTAATACAGGAATGATGCGATTACAGACCGTGACAAATAAGTACGATACAACTACAGAACGTAACATACGCAAGTACGATACGATTACAGAACGTGAATACAAGTATAATACGATTACAGAACATGACGTCATAATGCCGGAAAAAATTACAACGGGACAGCGACCAGTATTGAAAAAAAACATTCAAAGAATCAAAATATTTAACATTTCGACTCAAAACCGCGACACAAATATTACAGATGGAATTTATTATAACTGTCTGTGAACCGACAACGAATGGCCACTACGCACGTCATTTCAAGCTCTCAATAATTCAAGGAGGTCATCTGAGGAAGCTTTCAGGTTTTCGTCAAGTATTTACAGACGCGTTGCGGGAAAAGACAAAAGCCATCGGCCCGGCGTTTGCTCAAGTTGAAAGGGGAAATAATACATATACGTATACATATTTATATACATGTGTATATATATGTATATATACACATGTATATACATATATATATATATACAAATATATATATATATGTATATATATACTGTATATATATACAAATATATATATGTAAATATATATGTATATATGTATATACACACACACTTGCATTCCCTGTCCCAAAAGACTATTGAGAACAAAGAGAAGCGAAATAAATTAAAATAAAAATTGACAAAGGGAGAGGCTGGAATATGCATTCCTGGAACCGGGAACGTGGGAGATATTTCCATTAGGAGATCCTACAACCGATATTTTTAGAGAGAGAGAGAGAGAGAGAGAGAGAGAGAGAGAGAGAGAGAGAGAGAGAGAGAGAGAGAGAGAGACGACCAACCAATTTTACAACACGGTCAGAGAGGCATCGCTTTCCAATCCAAGATTAGACAATCCGGGGTCACGTTTCACTCAAATATTGAAAGAATATAGATGATTCTAATCAAAGAGTCAAAGGCCCAGAGATAACAGGTCACATTCCAATCAAAGGCCCAAGACTGAAAGGTCACGTTCCAATCAAAGGCGATAGCATGACAGGTCTCATTGCAATCAAAGGTCGGACTCCAATCAGTGACTAGAGAGAGATCACGTACCAATCCAAGATCAGAAGAGATTATGGATTAAGTAAAGAACTGGATTCCATACAGAAGAGGTTGAATTCCAGTCAGAATCAAAGAACAGGTTGTCAGATTCCATACAGAACAAAAGTGGAAAGGTATAGGACTACATTCCATAACCTGTCGAATCTGATTCTAAGATAAATCACTGGAAGAATTTTGGAATCCAGCGGACAAAGGTACAAGACGGCCTGGAATGCAGGAAAGGAATGAAAGATGGAGGATTCCAGTCCCGGGAAGGAGAATGAAAGAGCATATTCCGTAATAGAGCTGAAGGTTATGTATATGGGTCAGAGGACATATTGGTCAAAGAACTGGAACCGAAAGAGCTGGGCTGCAAGAACAAATTCCAGGGAATAGCTTCCAGAGGGTATGGCTGTGAGTAACAATATATTCCAAGAAGAAATATGACATTGCTAAATTAAATTCCTTGGGAGTGAAAATTTAAAGAACTGGAAACGAGGTATGAGTGAAAGGGCATACAATCTGAAGAACTGGAAATGAGATCATTATGACAGAAAGGGCACAATGATGAACTGGAAACGAGATAATTATGAGTGAAACGACAAATTCCAGTTGAAGAACTGGAAATGAGATAATTATGAGTGAAAGGACACATTCCAGCTGAAGACCTGGAAACGAGATCATTATGAGTGAAAGGACAAATTCCAGTTGGAGACCTGGAACCGAGATAAGTGACTGAAAGGAAACATTTCAGCTGAAGACCTGGAACCAAGATAATTGAGTGAAACGAAAAATTCCAGTTGAAGACCTGAAACCGAGATAATTGTCTGAAAGGACAAATTCCAGTTGAAGACCTAGGACCGAGATAATTGACTGAAAGGACACATTCCAGTTGAAAAAATGCAACCGAGATAACTGAATGAAATGACATATTCCAGTTGAAGACCTGGAACCGAGATAACTGACTGAAAGGACACGTTCCAGTTGAAGACCTGGAACCAAGACAGCTGACTGAAAGGACAAATTCCAGTTGAAGGCCTGGAACCGAGATAATTGACCATAAGGACACATTCCAGTTGAAGGCCTGGAACCCAGATAATTGACTGAAGGAACAAATTCCAGTTCAAAACCTGGAACTGAGATAACTGACTGAAGGACAAATTCCAGTTGAAGATCTGGAACCGAGACAATTGAGTGAAAGGACACATTCCATTTGAAGAACTGGAACGGAGATGATTATGAAAGAACACACAATCTAAAGACCTGGAAATACATGGAAATACGAAGCACATTTCCAAGAGCAAATTCCAGGAAGAAAATAAACAAACAAACAAACTTGCCTCAACTCACACACCAAGCAAGAGACAACACAAACAGATCCACCACGACTCCTAACCTAAAACAACCTTCCAAAAATTAAAAAAAAACAACCGCCTGGTCCTCCTAATCCTGACAACCCTACGATCAGACGCCTCATTCCACCTGGAGAACCGAAAATGAATGGAGGCCTAATCTAGATTCTGCAGATGCTAATGACGCCGACGTCCCGCGGTGAGGTTGCCAAGAAGAGGAGGAGGAACACCAGCGAAAGGAACAGCAACAAAAGGAACGCCAGCAGAAGAGGAGGAACACCAGCGAAAGGAACAGCAACAAAAGGAACGCCAGCAGAAGGGGCACCAGCAGAAGAAGAGGAACACCAGCGAAAGGAACAGCAACAAAAAGAACACCGGAGCAGAAGGAGCCCTAGAGGAACAGCAGCAGAAGGGGCACCAACAAAAGGAACACCAGCTGGCAGGCAACAATCAGAAGGAACACCAGCAGAAGGACACCAGCAAAAGGGGCACCAGTAGAAAAAGCACCTGAGGAACACCAGCAGAAGGAACACCAAGAACACCACCACCACCACCACCAGGAGGAGGAACACCAGCTTCCAGACTACTTCACACAAACCCCCCCCACCCTCAAAAGCTCTGCCTCCGCCAAAGGCATCGCATATTGTTGAAAGTCACGAGACTTGGGCCTTCCTGACGTCTCTCTCAGGCCATCTGTATGTAAATAACCCATTATCATGGAGGGCGAGAGGCGTGAGTCTTCTGAAACTCTGAAGCTACAGCAGCAGCAGAAGTAAGAGAGAGAGAGAGAGAGAGAGAGAGAGAGAGAGAGAGAGAGAGAGAGAGAGACGTTGCTCTGTTGCACTACGCTCTCTCTCTCTCTCTCTCCCTTGATGAAATTCCTCTTTTACTTTTTTATAAAAGGAGAGAAAATCCACTTAACACGGCCATCTACTTCTGCGATAGACCATAAAATGCTAAACACGGTAAGGCTGAAAATCCCTCCCCCTTATCCCCCCGCCCCTCATCCTCCTCTTTCCCCACCCCAACCCCACCCCCTCCCAACATGGTATTTTTCCTCCAAGCATCTATATTGCGTTGGGTGAAAGCTTTAGTGAAATAATTTGAAAAAATTAATATAAAATAAAATACGTTAAAAAAATTAATATAAAATATTTTTAAAAAATGTTTGAGGTGCTAGTGAAAGTAAATTAAAAAAATTAATATAAAATATTTTTAAAAATTATTTGAGGTGCTAGTGAGAGAAAATTTGTCAAATATAATTGATAATAAAACTTTTAAAATATGCAATTTTCATATTATTATAAATATATATATATATATATATATATATATATATATATATATATATATATATATATATATATATATATATATATATATATATCTAAAGAGCAATATATATTCAACAGATGCTTGTTGCAAATACTTCTATTGACTCCCCACCTCACGTCAACCGCTTGCCTGGCCGTCAGCTTAATATATGCAAATGCATACCAACACTTGATGCTGGAATAACAAAGACCGAACTGTCATCTGATGCCTCCCCCTTCTCTCTCTCTCTCTCTCTCTCTCTCTCTCTCTCTCTCTCTCTCTCTCTCTCTCTCAGAATTTTCTGGTTTATTTACCTACAAATAGTTTTGTTTCCCCAACACTGCTAAAGACTGGTATTAATAGTGCTCTCTTCTCTCTCTCTCTCTCTCTCTCTCTCTCTCTCTCTCTCTCTCTCTCTCTCTCTCTCTCTCTCTCTCTAGGTTTTCACTTCTCTCATACCTTCATCGTCAGCCCCTTCGCCACCTCCTTATTTAAATACCACGTTGTGGTAATCCTTCTCTCTCTCTCTCTCTCTCTCTCTCTCTCTCTCTCTCTCTGCACCAATAAATATGAGAAAGTGGGGAAATAAACAATACGCCCTGATGAGATGTCATTCCCATTTTATCTGAAGGAACAGAAACCGGAAAAATATTCATGACAAAAATGTTTCCCCTCAATCAAGGCATTTGAAATTTGAAGATTTTCTTATTTATAATAATGTACGGTAATGAATGTGGATATATATAATACACACACATATGTATATATAATTCATATATTCGTATACATATATACATACATACAGGTATATACATATACGCAAATGTTACACATTATTACACTATAAAAAATATCATCAAATGCAAAAACTTATTATACAAAAAAACAGACATTATGGTGGGTAGCGTATATAAATAAACACAGTGTAATTATATAAATAATACAATGTATGTTGATAAACATGGATAAATTCTAAAAATAAACTAAATATAGACATTAGACGACACGTGAAAACGCACCTAAATATATATATATATATATATATATATATATATATATATATATATATATATATATATATATATATATATATATATATATATATATATATATATATATATACTAATGACCTTGAAAACACAAGCAGACAAGCGACCTTAAAACTAGGTCAAGGTCAATCATATCAGTATTATGTAACAATGATGCAATGGAAACTAACTAAGGGTTATTGGAACCCCAAAAATCAGCTGGAACCCAATAATAATAGGCACAAGTTGAACGCACCTGTGACCTTGATACCTAGGTCAAGGTTAATCATATTGATATTAACTGACAAATTGGCTACTAACACTAACTATTATGTTAATAATAATAATAATAATAATAATAATAACAACGACACACTGCGCCACTCACCTGCACAATCTGATCATTCACTTGTATCTGTCCGTTCCTGTCGGCAGCACTTCCGGCGTTGATGGATTTCACGAAGATGCCGGAGAGTTCCTCTGCAGGGTGTCGGAGAAAGAAAAAAGAGAGAAAGGGAGTGAGAAAGTGAGTGAAAGAAAATTTGAATACATTAGGTTCAGTGATATGGAAGATTTCGTGGGTTGTTTTATATGGAGGTTTTATAAGTATATATATATATATATATATATATATATATATATATATATATATATATATATATATATAATTAATATTAGTTTTAAGGCACCTTCTCTAGAGATTTGGGAGAAAATTGTATAGTGTTAATATCACTCTTGAAAAGGAATGTATGTGTATGTGTGCATATATATATATATATATATGTAATATATATATATATATATATATATATATATATATATATATATATATATATATATATATATCACCTAAGTTATCAAAAATAAAGATACAAAATAAAATAAACAAAATAATTTCCTACAAAATTAATACATTACACACAAGATTTAAAAAAAAGCCTATCAAATAAAAGAATATAATAAAAATAAAATAATATCCCCTGATAAGTAACAAAACAAACTCCTTCTTCAAACCAATTCCCCTACAATAAATAAAATAAATAAAAATACATAAATAAATAAATAAATTACCAATAAACCTTACTTTATACTCTGCTGGAAAAAAATGTATAAAAAAGACTGGAAAAAACTTTTCCAGAAAAGTCCCGAAAAATCCCAGAAAATCCTTTCCGTCCCTTTAGGATAAAGTGAAGTATCCTACACCGGCTTAATGACGTTACGGCTAGGATATAAAGGAAGGATATAAAAGTATTAAGGATTATATATCTATATATATATATATATATATATTTATATATAAATATATATATATATATTTATTTATATATATATATATATATATATATATATATATATATATATATATATATATATATATATATATATATATATATATATATATATATATATATATAGACAAGAAGACAAGGAATGCTTCCTCCTCCTCCTCCTCTCTCTCTCTCTCTCTCTCTCTCTCTCTCTCTCTCTCTCTCTTCTGAAGAAGTCAAAATATAAGCCTTTGATGAAAGATCGCTGGAACAAAAGACGGCCAATCACAGAGGAGGAAGAGGGGGTCGTGGGAGAGGAGGAGGAGGAGGAGGAGGAGGAGGAGGAGGAGGAGGAGGAGGAGGAGGAGGAGGAGGAGGAGGAGGAGGAGGAGGAGGAGGAGGAGGAGGAGGAGGAGGAGAGAGGGGGTAGGAGGAAGAAGCGGCAGGAGATGGGTAGGTAAAGTAGAAGACATCATTCCCTGAAAACACCATTACACAATTTACTTTCATTTTTGCTCTAATTCTCTCATTATTCCTGAGTTCTTCTCGACCTACCTCATATCCTAAACCCGGAAAACAAACACACACAAACAATCAACCCACACAAACGAAAAAAACGGACGAAAAACGCCCCAATCAATGAGCGAAACAACAGCTAAAACACGTACCAAATTTTTTTCCAGGTTTGTTATAAAAAAAAATATCCTATCCGAAACCACCAGGTCATATTTAATCATCTCTTTATTAGAGTCTGAAGTCTCTCAAAAACATTATCATATATCTGTACTGAACATATAGAATTTAGGCCAAAGGCCAATCACTGGGACCTATGAGGTCATTCAACGCTGAAACGGAAATTGACAGTTATAAGGTCTGAAAGGCGTAATAGGAGGAAAATCTCAAAGCGGTTGCACTTTGAATCAATTGTTAGGAGAGGGTCGAGGAAAGTAAGATGGAAGGAAGAGAATATGAAAGGAGGTACGGTAAAAGGAGCGAAAGGGGTTGCTGCAAAGAACCGTAAGTAATGCCTACAGTGCACCGCATGAGGTCCACTGACGAAACTAACTCCCCTTGAATTCTGAATTAACTAACAAATAAATTCAATAAGAATTAGGTATGAAATTACTTCGGTTTAAAAAATAATTAATTATTACCCCAATTTAAACCACAACCAATCCTCCAATCAAAATGAGTTGTTTAATCAACAACGTGAATCGATTAGCTGATCTTCAAACTAATCCTTCGAATGTGGCACCTCTTCACAATTAGATTAGATTAGCGTTGAATGGAGAATCACTTCAATTTCGTACGAATTAAATGCAAATCACTAATCACTTTCAGCCTGAATTAACCTTCGTAATCTCTGCCATGTGATTGGCTAATCGGTCGTTATTCGAAAACCAATCATTACGCACACTCTCACCTAAATTAACCCACTTAATCTCTGCCGTGTGACTGGCTAATCGGCTGTTATTCGCAAACTAATCATTACTTTCTCTCTTTCTCTAGCCTAAATGAATCTCTAATCATTACTCTCTTTCTCTAGCCTAAATTAACCCACGTAATCTCTGCCGTGTGATTGGCTAATCGGTCGTAATTCAACAACCAATTATTACTCTCTCTCTCAAGCCTAAATTAACCCATGTAACCTATGCCGTGTGAGTGGCCAATCGGTCGTAATTCAACAACCAATCACTACTCTCTCTCTCTCAAGCCTAGATTAACCCACGTAACCTATGCCGTATGATTGGCTAATCGGTCGTGATTCAATAACCAATCATTACTCTCTCTCTCTCTCTCACTCTGAAACGTCAAAACCTAAATTTTTTAGAAGGCTTCAGAACCGCTCTGGTCTATAATAATAATAAAGAGAGAGAGAGAGAGAGAGAGAGAGAGAGAGAGAGAGAGAGAGAGAGAGAGAGAGAGAGAGAGAGAGAGAGGGAATTCAACTCACCACTAATGTGATGGTCTTTGAAATTCAAATAAAAAAAAAATTGGCAAAAAAATTGAAATTTGGACGTAAGCTGTCAAAAGATTTTTTCTTACATATAATTTTTTTTTTTATTTTCAGCCAAAAGCTCGCTTGTTAAATCTTCCACGGGAATTCTCTGGTCAGAGAGAGAGAGAGAGAGAGAGAGAGAGAGAGAGAGAGAGAGAGAGAGAGAGAGAGAGAGACAGAACTTATCGTTATTGGGTTCATTACGGTAAATTCCTTCGTCATTTTTATATATTTTTTTTTTATTTTTTTCCGGTCACCTCGCTACCTCTTTGCGCGTTCTCACAAAAATTTGGAATGGAGGGATATTTTGGACTAATATAACACGTTTCTGGGCCTCTCTCTCTCTCATTACACACACGCACTTATATAAACATATATATATATAATATATATATATATATATATATATATATATATATATATATATATATATATATATATATATATATATATATGTATATACAGTATATATGTGTTTGTGTAGATACAACTTTCTCTCTTATATGGAAAACTGTATTTAATTTAGGTATATGTCACTGAATCACAGAATAATTTCCTGACATACACGAACTCCCGTCAGATAGGAAATTAACTCTAGAACATACAATACACATGCATATATGAGTGTATGACTTATATGAGAGTATGTATACAGGGTATGGATGCATTAAAGAGACGCGCAAAATTATGGAGAATATTTTATCGTAATAATTCAAAGCAAGTTATTTATACACGATAAAAAAATTCACGAACATTATCGAGGTTCCCCTTGAAAAACAAAGCTACACTTATACCACGGAATTAAAATATATATAAATAAATTTCTGACTCACATCAGGATCGAACCCAGGCCTTTCAATTGCAAGACGAGAACGCTGCCGCCAACCAAGCCACACAAGTCATAAAAGAAGTTGGAACCTGAGTACCACTGTAGCCTAAGGCTTTACCTGGCCTGGCTAACTACCGTGTATCCCTGCGTGTGGCTTAGTTGGCAGCGGTCTCGTCTTTCGATTATAAGACCTGGGTTCGATCCTGATGTGAGTCAGAAATTTATTTCTGCTCCACACGTGACTGTGTGTTGATTATGTCTATAAATATGTATACACAAAACTAAGTATTCGCTATATTAAAGGCAACTCTCTCTCTCTCTCTCTCTAACTACTTTACCCCCCTCAGTCTCTCTTCGAGAAACATTACTACTACTCTCGAGGTCTCTTGTCTTTCTCTGAGAACCACCACTAATTTTACTCATGCTGTGTGAGGTCCCACTGGGCTGGTATCTCTCTCTCTCTCTCTCTCTCTCTCTCTCTCTCTCTCTCTCTCTCTCTCTCTCTCTCTCTCTACTTACTCATGCCTTGAGAGCACATGCATCATAACCTGTCGAGAGAGAGAGAGAGAGAGAGAGAGAGAGAGAGAGAGAGAGAGAGAGAGAGAGAGAGAGAGATTCTCAGTCTCTCTCTCTCTCTGAGCCTAATCCTCTGAATCTCTATTTACTCATGCCTTGAGAACACATGCATCATAGTCTCACGAGAGAGAGAGAGAGAGAGAGAGAGAGAGAGAGAGAGAGAGAGAGAGAGAGAGAGAGAGAGAGAGGCATGCTTAAGCCTCCAGCCCTATTTACCGGGCGCTATCCGTCTCAGAAGATGCAATGCTAAGTAGTTTAATGGTCTATATTAGTTCCACGTTTATGCCTGTCTCTCACTCGGCTCGCTACTTGATGGATATAGGAAGGAGGCTTTTTCTCTAAAATCAGAGTTTGTGTGTGTGTTTGTGTGTGTTTGTTCTCTGATGTCCTGTTTTCGTGTGTTTGTGCGTGTATGCGTTTTTATACACTGGTAAGACTAGTTCTGGGTGGAAGAGGAAGCCGATAATATTAGGAAATATATAAAAGTTTGGTGGTAATTGTGTTTACAAATTCTGGTAAGTGTGAATAGTAGTAATATATATATATATATATATATATATATATATATATATATATATATATAATATATTATCATCATACACAATTGTTCTGTGCATTAGTAGAATTACTAAAGGACCTCATTCAAACTGGATGGTATCTAATGGAGTATTCGTTCAGGAAAAGTTACAAGCTTTCTTGATAATGTGGACTGTTTGTCCAAGAAAGCTTGTAACTTCTGAATAAATACTCCGTTAGATACCATCCTGTTTGAATGAGGTCCTTTTTAGTAATATATATATATATATATATATATATATATATATATATATATATATATATATATATATATACATATATATATTTATAATCTAGCCTAATCTACCCTACACTATACAAACACGTGAAACTCCCACCCCACGCCCCCATTACACCCCATACACCAACGAACGAAATCAGCTAAGTTACCCAAACCCATTAACTGATGACGGACCCCATTAGGTAATGACAATGACAAAGCCATTCCATTAAATGAAGCGTAATGCGTTATTATTATCATCAAAACATCCCCATCCACGCCTTCTGCCGTTCTGAAAACCTTTCGCTGCAGCATCTAGTAATTACATTCTGAGAGATTTCAAACGCGAAGCAATTACATTTAACGGCGAGTAATTCTTCACAAAAGCGTATCGTAAATGCTCGCGGGTTTCATGGAGGTTAATTTGACGCCTAATTTATATAATGTTCGGTTCTTAATTAACATAATGTTGGTGATAAATGTTTGGGCAGAGGGGAGGGTAGGGGAGAGGGAGAGGGAGGGGTGACAGCAGGTGTCACTGTTGATGTTTTGGGGAACCGTTCGTTTTGTATAATTCTTCGTTTTGACGTCGACAAAATATTTTTGTTTTTCCAACTGTTTTTGTAAATGTTATCAGCAAAAACATCATTTATTTGAAATATTATAAATCATTACCTTTTAAATTTATGAATATTCTCCATATCTTGAATATCTTTCAGTCAAAACATAAAATAATATAATTAAATGTTTTAGTTTTCCAAATGTTTTTGTAAATTTTATCAGTAAAAGCATAATTTACTTGAAATATTATAAATCATTATCCTTTAAATTCACGAATATTCTCCATATTTTGAATATATCTCAGTCAAAAGATATTATTCGTGTGGTAACTCTACAAGAGACTTATATATTTAAACCAACCACAGTCACGTGGCTTACAAATAAAAAAAAAAAACTATTTCTAAATTTTTCAAAGACGAACATAAAAAAAAAACACTACAGGGAAACAAAGACAAACAAGAGGTTATTTGTTTGTTGTTGGTACGCAGGCAAAAAATAAACAAACAAATAAATAAATAAACATAAGTGTCAAAAAAATCGAACTGATATTTTGGACTGAACTGCAGACCTGTGGTTGAAAAAAAAATAATAAACGATACAAAAATTCATTCCCGTGTTCAACTAAATTCCTAAGTGGCAGGACCAAGTAGCATCAAGTAGCATTCAACCAAAACAGAACCTCAGGCAAACTAATACAAGAGTCCCTAGAACCTAGCAAAAGAGTCCCTAGTAGCAAATAAAAAAATATACGAAGCCTAAAACTAACTCCTATATTAAATAGCATTCAAGAAAACAAAGAGAACCTCAGGCCTGTGTGACTGACACCTAAAAAGTAGCAAAGGAGCAGCACTTAGTAGCAAATAAAAAGAGAATGAAGCCTAAACTAATTCCTAGATTAAGTAGTATGACCCATCATCCTCTAAATCTGAAATTTGATTTAAAAAAGAAAAAGTAACAAAGTAGCAGCCCCTAGTAGCAAAAAAGAGGCCTAACAGCCAGCCCCTAGTAGCAAATAAAAAATAAATAGGCCTAAGAGCCAGCCCTAGTAGCAAATAAAAAAGAATTAGGCCTACCAGCAAGCCCCTGGTAGCAAATAAAAAAGACAAGCCTAAACTAATTCCTAGACTAAGTAGCATCAGCCAGCAACCTCTAAATCTGCTATTTGATTAAAAAAACAAATATCAGCCAGCCCCTAGTAGCAAATAAAAAAGAATGGCGCTTAAAGTAATTTCTGGATAAAGTAGCATGACTAGTATCCTCTAAATATGCTACTTGATGAAAAAAAAGATGGAAAACAGCACCTAGTAGCAAATAAAAAAAGATGAATGAATCCTAACATCCTCTAAATCTATTTGGTGAAAAAAGTAGCAATCAGCCCCTAATAGAAAATTAAAAGACAAGCCTAAACCAATTCTTGGACTAAGTAGCATCACCCAGCATCCTCTAAACCTGCTATTTGATGTAAAAATAAAAAAAAACAAGCCCCTAGTAGCAAAGAAAAGAGAATTAGGCCTAACAGCCAGGCCCTAGTAGCAAATAACAAAAAAGAATTAGGCCTACCAGCAAACCCCTAGTAGCAAATGAAAAAAAAACAAGCCTAAACTAATTCCCAGACTAAGTAGCATCCTCTAAATCTGCTATTTGATGAAAAATAATATCATGGAAGATGTGTTCACCTCTCTCTACAACGCAGCCTCCAGTCACAATATCTAGAGTGGATTGGTACGGGGAGTCTGGGCCAGGTAATACAACAGTTCGGCTGAGGCTGCTAGTACCTAAAAAATGATGGTGAGGGATAGTGAAATATGGTGCTGTGATGGTGAAAGAGCTACAAGCTAAAAAGTAACGGACTGTTAGCAGTGAAGATGACAGTGGGTTGTGTTATGAATGAGCTACAACCTGATAAAGATGGGATTGTTAGCAGTGTTGATGGTGACGATAGTGAGGAATATAGTGAAGTCAGATGTGATGGGCGAACTATGGGAGGAGGAATAGTGAAATGATGGTGCTGTGATAGTGAAAGTGCTACAACCTAAAAAGTAAGGAGCCGTTAATGGTGGTGATGACAGAAATTAATGATGGTGAGGGATAGTGAAATATGGCGTTCTATGGTGAAATGGCTAGAACCTGTCAAGTAAAGGACTGTCAGTGGGGCTGTGATTGTGAAAGAGTTACTGCCTCATAAAGATGTGGCTGTTTAGCAGTCATGATGGTGATAATAGTGAGGAATACAGTGATGTGAGGGGGAATAGTGATGAAATGCTGTGATTGTGAAAGAACAGTGATGATGTGAGGAATGTAAACCCTAATATGGAAGGGACTTGTTAATGATGGTGATGACAATGAGGTATAGTGATGTGATGCTTATCAATGATAGTGAAGATGACTATGAGAAGTATAGTGATGATATAGAGTTATGCTTATGATGACCCTGTAACATAACATGGGAATTATTAAAACTAGAATGATGGTGAGGTATATGGTGACCAGGATTGTGATGTGATGAAGCTTCCAACCAGGTGAATTATTAATGATGATGATGAATATTGTGAGATGTGATGATGAAAACTATATTAAAATGGTGACGTGGCGTCACTAATGGTGAGGGGGATTTTTAATGATGAAGGTTGATAGTGACTGACAGAATAATCCGAGGTCCTATAGTGTCTTGATTAATGATGACAGATAAGAAAGTAGTGATGAGAAATAAATGGTTATGTTCATACCCCTAAAATAGAGGATTGTGGTAATGATTGTGATGAGTATAGTGATCCCCTAAACGTAAAAAAGATCAAGGGATATGTGTGTACAGTGAACTCAAAGTTCTACATCTACAATGAAGAATTAACAAAGATAGTGAGGTAATGGTGAGGAAAAACTGGTGTACTATGAACTTAAGACTAAACACTATCAAACACTATCAAATAACAATACAGTCAACAAGAAAGATCAGAATAGTGAAGGTGGATAATATAGTGACCTAAAGACGAAGATGTGCAAAGCTTATTCTAGGGAGAGATTGTGACAATAAACAGTATAAAGAGATTGTGGTAACAAACAGTGAATAAGTTGAAAAAGATTATATAAAATCATGCATACAATCATTACAGCTGAAAATATTAGCCAAAAGTACACATTTACAAATGTATCAATACTTGTGTAATTAAAATGAGTACAAATACTTGTGTACTTAAAAAGGGTACTTATATAAGATTACTTGTGCTACAGGATTGTGTACACTACTGAAAAAGCCTATTTTTTTGGCTACAATTTTGTTTAAGAAAATTTATTCTCTGACTGCAAATATTATAAATCATAAATCTAAGCTCATATATATATATATATATATATATATATATATATATATATATATATATATATATATAATATAAATGATACCCTCAGTGTAAAAGATGTATTAAATAAATTACAGTCGATTTATGTAAATATAAAAACAAAAAAATACTCTGTAGACAAGTTTACTGCAACAAATCTTATTCCCCAGTAAACTAAAATCAATTTATTTTAAACTCATGTATAAAATATTTAATATTCCTTATGTAAAAAATATTTACAAATATAAAATTGCAGTCGATTTATGTAAACACAAACATAGAATATTATCCTGTACAGAAGTTTATTGCAACAAATCTTATTCCCCAATAAACTCACAATAAACTCACAAACTAAAATCTACAATTTATTCTAAGCTTGTATATAAAAAAACTTAATATTCTTTGTATAAAAAGAATATTATAGTCGATTTATGTAAACACAAAAATTATCCTGCACAGAAGTTTATTGCAACAAATCTAATTCCCCAATAAACTCACAAAATAAAACCTACAGTTTATTCCCAACAAATTGTATATCTGTATCTCGGTTTTAACCTGATACTTCATTATTTACCAAAGGTGACAGGAGGTTAGGCTTAAGAGCAGAGGTGTTAAATCTCTCTCTCTCTCTCTCTCTCTCTCTCTCTCTCTCTCTCTCTCTCTCTCTCTCTCTCTCTCGCGATTGTCAAGAGATGAAAAATAAAAGGGTTCACTGAAAGCTCTGTCTTTCAATACCCAGAAAAGATTGATGATGAGGCTTGCTGTAAACTCTCTCTCTCTTTCTCTCTCTCTCTCTCTCTCTCTCTCTCTCTCTCTCTCTCGTCAAATAAATAAATATTTACATATGTCTATAACCAGCCATTGCTATTAATAATAGTAATCCTTTGCCTGGTGATATAGTGTGGGAAGACTTTTGCGTTCATTGTAACTTTGTCATCGACAGAAATTGTGTAAAAATATGATGAAATAAAATATTATTCAGCGAGATTAAAAATAATAAAAACAAAAGACTACCAGGCGAGTATAATAAAAAGGTAAATAAATATAAACTGTTAAAAATATGAATAAATAATAGATTATTCTGCGAGATTAAAAAAATAATAAAAACAAGACTTCCAGGAGTATAAAATAAAAGATGGAGTACTTGGGATGTCAGCCATTTCTCAAAAGATATAAAAAACTAAAAAATAATAAACTAAAAGATTATTCTGCGAGTTTAAAAATAAAATAAAAACAAAAAGACTTTCTGGAGTATATAATAAAAGATGGAGTACTTGGAATACCAGCCATTTTTATCAAATAACAAAAGAATTACATCAAATACTAGAAACCACGACCCACACATAAGAGTTGTCCAGCGTACGAAGCCTGTCTTTCTAAAACTTTTAATGTCTAGTGTACCGTGTATCTTGTTTCTTTCTATGATATCCTATGTATTATGTATCTTATCTATGTAATACTAAATGTATCACATATCTTGTCTCTATAGTACCATATGTATCACATATCTTGCCTCTATAATATCCTATGTATCAAGTATTTTATCCCTATAATGTCTAAAGTATTATGTATCTTATCTCTATAATATCCTATGTATCACGTATCTTATCTCTATAATATCTAAAGTATCACGTATCTTGCCTCTATAATACCCTATGTATCACGTATCTCTATAATAACCTATGTGTTACGTATCTTATCTCTATATGTATCACATCTCTATGCATAATGCATCCTATCTCTATATGTATCATATCTCTAGGTATCATGTACCATATCTCTATGTATCATGCGCACCCTATCTCTATATGCATCATATCTCTAGATATCATGTATTATAGCTAAATGTATCATGTCTCTATGTATCATATTTATCTTATCTCTATACGTATCATTATATGTATCCCATCACCTCTCACATCTCTATGTATCGTAAGTATCTTATCTCTATAAGCATCACTTAAGGCATCCTTGTATGTATCACTATGTACCATTATATGTATCACTATGTATCCCCTCATCTCTCTACGTATCATGTATCACATCTCTATGTATCATAAGTACCTTAATCTCTATATGTATCACTAAACGTATGTATCATTTATATGTATCCCCATGTATCCGCTCACCTCTCTCGCAGACGTATCCGGCGATGGTGATCCCGAGCCCCTGGTGGTCCTTGGTGACTTCCAACTCGATGGTCTCCATTTCGGGCAGGTCTTCCTCGCTGAAGGAGGAGGAGGTCCCGGGGGCGCCTCCCCCTTGGGCAACGCCTCCCCCTGCGGCGGAGGGGACGACGATCGAGGTGTCCTCGAGGCCGTAGACGAGGCCGCTGCTGCCTCCTCCACCTCCTCCTCCTCCTCCTCCTCCCCCGCCGCCTCCACCGACCTGTTGCTGGGTCTGGAGAGAGAGAGAGAGAGATTAATTGATTGAGTGTTGTCTTTAATTTTTATTGTTTTATTTATTAAATTTTTACTTTTTTAGTTTTTTTGCATTAAATATATAACAAAGATTAAAAATTAATCTTAAAATTACATTTTTAAAAAATGACATCTAAAAAAACTTACTGAATAAAACAAACATCATCAAACGATACGACCCATAACCTCTCAATCAAAGGTCAAAGGTCATTTGCAAGTTCAATATGACATCTCGTTCTGTCATCATAAGTCAGTCTTAGAGGAATCAAGTTTTAACACACAGTATACACACCATAAACAATCAAGTTTTAACACACGAACTATAGACAATCAGGGTTTAACACACGGGAAACAATCATGTATCAAAACACTATAAGCAAACAAGTTTTAAACACATATCAATCAAGTTTCAAAACACACACAATAAGCAACCAAGTTTTAACACACACAATAAACAATCAACTTTTAACTCACACACACACACACAAACAACACATCACTTGAAAACAGCAGTCCCTAAAATCAGTTTTGAAACCCACATTAAACCAGTCACCCCTTGCAAGGAACAGCCCCAGAAACCAGTCTATTTCCTCCATCATAACAAAACACTTCTCAGGTTACCAGGGCGTGAAAATGTCAGGTGAGGAACCTGGTCAGCCCCTGGAAACCAGGTAGAACCAACCACTACCTAGATTTCTCCAAACCAGTCAAACCAGTCATTAAATATGTAACCTGTTAAACCAGTCAGTACCTTCAGCCCCTGGAAACCAGTAAAACCAACCACTCACGTCATCCCTCTCTCAAACCAGTCAAACCTGGAAATCAGTTACCCTAGAAATCTAGTAACCTGTTAAACCAGTCTCTCTCTCCACTCTCAAGTCTCTCCAGTCTCTCAAACCAGTCAAACTACCTTTTCTTTCAACTGTTAAGACAATTTGGTACGTCACACAACACCTACAAAAACAGTCAGTAAAAATCATTACCTAGTAACCTGTTAAACCAGTTACCTGCCAGTCCTACCAGCCCCACTACTAGAAACAAGTCAGTCAGTCCCCAGTCAAAATCAGTCAAACCAGTCAGTACCTAGAAACCAGAAAAAAAACCAGTCATCCCCCTTGAATCCAGTCAGCCCCCAGAAACCAGTCAAACCAGTCAGTACCTAGAAACCAGTCAAATCACTCAGTACCTAGAAGCAAGTCAGCCTCTGGAAACCAGTCAGTACCTTGAAACCAGTTACCTAGTAACCAGTCAAACCAGTCAGTACCTAGAAACCAGTTACCTAGTAACCTGTTAAACCAGTCAGTACCTAGAAACCAGTCAGCCCCTGGAAACCAGTCAACACCTACAAACCAGTCAAACCAGTCAGCCTTAGAAATCAGCCAAACCAGTCAGCACCTATAATCAATCAAACAAGTCAGTCAGTACCTAGTAACCAGTCACCCCCAAAAGAAGCCAGTCTCCTCACCTGTGGGACAGGATAGTGCAGGTGTGCCTCTGTGGTTACAGTGCCAATCTGTACCACTCCAGCCCCAAGGCCACTCTCCTGCAAGACGGAAAATTTATTAGAAAATTCAGTAAAACAAGGATACAAAATTGGGGGGAGAAAAAAGACCAGTTAATAAAATTACACAAATTACACAACGTAATTACACGGTTTATGTACCCGAGACCATTACAAACGAATACAAACTATTACAATTACACTGATGACACAAAGACAGCGATTCAATTTGGGCGGATCACATCAGGTGCACCTTTACCAAACCCAAACACTGAGACCTAATGACGATTGTTCATGAAGGTGGCTCGTTCTGTACAACAATGAGCAACGTTTTTGGCAGAGTCATACCCTAGACAATCGCGTGACACACACACCTTCTGTGTAACCTGAAATACAACCATTTCACAACACTCTAAGAGGTGTTGTTAAAAGTTTTTTTTACAAAGGTTTTCTGTCAAAAATATTTTGCACAGTTTTATGCTTTGAAGGAAACATTTTCAAAGGTTATAAAACATTTTTACAAATGTTTCTATTACAAGTTTTTTTTTTTTGCACAATTTTCTACTTTGTGGAAGAACATTTCCAAGGCTTGTAAACATGTTTACAAATGTTTTCTGTCAAAACATGTTTACACAACTTTCTACATTAGGGGAAAACATTTCCGAAGGTTTATATTTTCCCAAGTATAACTTTTCTATTCCACCATAAAAGCGTACAACAGAATTTGATAAAAAAAAAAATCCAACTTGAAGACATATCGACACTCAAACGTTTCCAACAGACTCAGAAACAAACGTTTTCGACCACAAACAACACAAACTAACCTCGATCTGAATTTCTGGACAAAAATATTAGTAACAAAAAGATGCTTAATTTTTCTTTAGGATCTCTTACAAAATTTACAAATAAAATATAAAATAAATAAAAATATAAGTAACTTGAGTTTCTCATTTACAGGTGTTCTAAATAAATGAAATTATCACTTAATTGGTTGTCTTAAAAAGTGTGTAAATTGTAAGTGAATATATGTATATATGTATGTATGATGTATGTATGAAAATATATATGTATAGTATGTATACGTGAAGTTTATGCATGTATGTATGTATATATGTAATGAAAGTGTATATATGTGTATGTATATGTGTGGAAATTGTGTATGTATATATACACATACATACTGTATATATGTATTTATACATATACTTGTATATGTATAAATACACAAATTATATATATACTGTATATGTGTGTGTGCGTGTATGAATCCTACGCATCCTACTAGCCATTCAGATCCCACGAAAAAGAATATATCTCCCAGATCAAAGGAACATCCTTCCTTTCTCCCCACCCCCACCCCCCCCCCCACACACACATCAAGGACCTCTTTGATGGGGGATGGTGAAGGAGGCCATCTTTCAAGAAGTCCTTTTGAAGTTTACTAGAGGATACTGAAGAAAGTGAAAGAACACACCGTCCCTTTTATTTATTTATTTCTCCTTTCTATTTCTCCTTTTCCTATTTACTTTCTTTTTTTTTCGATTTTCTCCTGCCTCCTCCTTCGTCGTTCCTGAAAGAGAGGAATTACGGGAGCGCAATTTCCTAGATGTATCCTAAATGCATCTTAGATGTATCCTAAATGTATCTTTGGTGTATCCTATACGAGTATGTATCCTAAATGTATCATACATGAGTATGTGTCCTAAATGTATCATAGCTGTATCCTATACGAGTATGTATCCTAATTGTATCCTAAATGTATTCTAATTGTATCCTAGATGTATCCTATACAAATATGTATCCTAGATGTATCCTATCAGAGTATATATCTTAACTGTATCCTAAACGAGTATGTATCCTATATGTATCCACAAGTCCTGATTCCTATAAGCTTCCTATTTTCAAGAGTTTAAATTATCCTACCGCTTCAGGTTAAATAAGTTTATTAGGACTCCACTCCCGTCGGCCTCTACCGTAAGCTACAGAACCTACTGTATGTATTATACTTCATGACCATTCATTCATTATACATCATTGTCATCATCATACATTTGATATTAATTCACATTTGTTAACAAAATGTATAATGACACTTATTCATTGTACATAATTTTGTCATACATTCGTCAAATACCTGACATTATAATTCACATTTTTTAGAAAATGTATAATGATATTTATTCATTATACATCATTTATCACACACATTCATCATACACTAGACATCATAATTCACATTCATTTGCAAAACCTATCTTTTTTTATCTATATCATGTAAATGTAACGCCAGTTACCTGTCTCAATCAATCACTAAATCTTCCTCTATAACAAATATTAATTCTTCTAAGATAAAGACTAATATTACTCAAATAACTTCTCTCTCTCTCTCTCTCTCTCTCTCTCTCTCTCTCTCTTTCCTGCAATTCTAAGCCAGTGACCTACAAAAAATGTAAACAGATAGACGGATAAATACAGATATAGAAAGAAAGATGATGATAAGGAGGCACAAAGAGAGAGAGAGAGAGAGAGAGAGAGAGAGAGAGAGAGAGAGAGAGAGAGAGAGAGAGAGAGAGAGAGAGAGAATAAATACAATTTTGAACTAAACTGACAATCACAAATATCAACACCAAAAAGACATGCTAGCATAAAGAGAGAGAGAGAGAGAGAGAGAGAGAGAGAGAGAGAGAGAGAGAGAGAGAGAGAGAGAGAGAGAGAACAAATATAATTTTAAACTAAACACACAATCACCGATATTAACACCAAAATACATGCCTTACACAAAAAAATATTTCCACAAAATATACAATTCAATAAAAACCAACAAATAAAAACCTCCTCTTATATCGCATGACCGAGGAAAAAAAAAAAACCTCAGGTGTGTCAAGTCAAGAGTTTTTTTTTTCTTTAACCTATGTAAGTTTGTCCAGAATGGTTTAAGATCCCGGCGAAAGTTTTTTTAGATTTCGAGAAAAAAAATTTAAAAAATCTCAGTCACCAATTCCGCCCAAAAGCATTACAGAGGTTTTTTTTTCTTTAATATGAGGGGGGAGGGGGCGATATTTCAACCCCCCTAAAAATGAAAGTAAAGAAAAAATTACTTACATATATATATATATATATATATATATATATATATATATATATATATATATATATATATATATATATATATATATATATATATATATATATATATATATATATATATTTATTTTATCGCAACCACAAACAAACACATCGACCATACATGCAGACGAACAAACACAAACACACAATCACAGGATAATTCAACAATTAAATATGAATTTAACAATTTTTAACAATTAAAAACAAATACTAAAACAATAAAAAAATTCCTCCTCAGTTGCATTCTACAAAAGAAAAAAAAAAATACAAAATCTATATCCCATTTTTTCTCGCAAATCGGCCGTCGAGAAATAAGCTAAGAGACGTCTGTCGCTTCTCGAATCAATTGGGATTCGACCGTCGTGACTTGGGAGTGATTGGCGAATTACTGAATGGGGAGGAGAAATCATTTAAAAGCTTCGACTCTGATTGGAGGAGGAGGAGGAGGAGGAGGAGGAGGAGGAGGAGGAGGAGGAGGAGGAGGAGGAGGGGGGGGAACAGGTTTTATATATAGTTTTATTTAATTGAATAATTTTTGTCTATACATATAAATATAATATAAATACACACATATATATACATATATGTATATATATATATATATATATATATATATATATATATATATATATACATATATATATACAATATATATATACAGTATATATATATATAAATATAAAATATATATTCATATATATACATATACATACATAAACATATATAACACACATATATATATATATATATATATATATATATATATATATATATATATATATATATATATATATATATATATATATATATGACAGAAACACATCTCAATACAAATATACTCAAACATAAACAACCAAACAACACAAAATAAATAAAATAAAATAAAACATTCTCAGCACTAACTAGCCATATATAAATATGCACAAACATAAAAAAACATCCATAATATTCACTAACATACATAAATATACACAAATACGTATTTCCCAACACATCACAAAACGAAGAACAATCGCTTTAAAGTTCAGTAAATAAGAGAGAATTAAAATAGAGAAAATAAAGCGAATTAAAAAAGGGAAACTGCCAGTTAACAAGACACTTTTACAAGGCACAATTAGCTCAGTGAATACATTAGCAGCCGCAGGGAGAGAGAGAGAGAGAGAGAGAGAGAGAGAGAGAGAGAGAGAGAGAGAGAGAGAGAGAGAGAGAGAGAGAGAATTTTGCATAGCTACCTTACTTTATACACAGTTAACAAGTATACACACACTATAAGCAAATGTGACTGAGAGAGAGAGAGAGAGAGAGAGAGAGAGAGAGAGAGAGAGAGAGAGAGAGAGAGAGAGAGAGAGAGAGAGAGAGAGAGAGGAATTTGCATAGATACCTTACTTTATACACAACAAGTAAATGCATTAAGCAATGTTATTGAGAGAGAGAGAGAGAGAGAGAGAGAGAGAGAGAGAGAGAGAGAGAGAGGAATTTGCATAGCTACCTTATCTTATACACAATAAGTAAATGCATTAAGCAAATGTGATTGACAGAGAGAGAGAGAGAGAGAGAGAGAGAGAGAGAGAGAGAGAGAGAGAGAGAGAGAGAGAGAGAGAGAGAGAGAGCGTTTTGCAAAAGCAGCTTTCCTTACAATTACAGGTAAACAACATAAAGCGTACACAAAAGCACAACAGAGAGAGAGAGAGAGAGAGAGAGAGAGAGAGAGAGAGAGAGAGAGAGAGAGAGAGAGAGAGAAACCACACAACTTCCAAAGCTGTCATTCCACAACCAATACAACAACAACAATACTTTACACAATTACACAAAAGCACACGACAATAAATACATCGCCACAAAAAAAAAATACTCACAAAAAACATTCAGTTTGGTCTTGAAGTTTTTTTTTAAATTAACGAAACACAATAAATTCTTTTTATAATTAAGAATAATTGGGGTGCTGTTTTTTTCCAAATGGAACTAAATATAAGTTTTTTTTTATATGATTTAAACAAAATTTGAGGACTCTAATGTAATCCGTATATATAATTATTTTTGTTACATAATTCTAAATATCTAATTTAGAATATAATTCATGCTGCCTGATTTTAAAAGGCAAAATAAAATTACAATTAAAATTACATTGTTGTAGTTATAAAATTATAATTACCATAACGTAACAAAATTACATCTGGCAATTATAAAATTACAGTTACCATAATTTGATAAAATTATATTATGGTAACTATAACACAAAATAAAGTTATATTATGAATACAACACAAAACAACTCTCTATTAATGTTAGCATTAATTTTGGCGAAAGTAATGTATGCCAATTCCCAAAATAATAATAATAATAATAATAATAATAATAATAATAATAATAATAATAATAATAATAAAAATATTTTCGGTTCGCCTCATCTTAATATTCCATTAAGGCCTAATTAATATGCAGTTGGAAGTAACGGAAAGCACCAGCCGTCTTCGCTTCTACAACTCATTAAAATAAAATAGAAAATGAAGTGTTCCATCCACTGTTTAATCTCCTCTCATTCTCAAAGGCGAAGATGTGGGGCTTAATTAGCAGATCCTTCGATTATGCAAATGAGGAGAGACGCATCCGCCGTAACGTTTGTCGCATCCTGCATCTCCAGGTCCTTGCTGAGACCGTATCTATTCCAGGATTCTGCGGTCTTTGGGAGGGTACCGTCAGACTCCCAGCACTTGGGAGTCTTTGGATTGTATCATTTACTTGCAGCATTCCAGGGTCTTCGGCTGGCACCATCAACCTTCCAGGACTATCAGGTCTTTGGTTGGTACCATCAATCTTCCAGCACTCCAGAGTCTTTGGCTGGTATCATTAATCTTCCAGCATTCCAGGGTCTTTGGCTGGTACCATTTATCAGGTCTTTGGTTGGTGCCCAATCTTCCAGCACTCCAGAGTCCATCAAATCTTCCAGCATTCCAGGGTCTTTGGCTGGTACCATCAACCTTCCAGGACTATCAGGTCTTTGGTTGGTGCCATCAATCTTCCAGCACTCCAGGGTCTTTGATTGGTATCATTAACCTTCCAGCATTCCACGGTCTTCGGCTGGTACCATCAACCTTCCAGGATTATGAGGTCTTTGGTTGGTACCATCAATCTTCCAGCACTCCAGGGTCTTTGATTGGTACCATTAATCTTCTAGCATTCCAGGGTCTTTGGCTGGTATTATTAATCTTAAAGCATTCCTGGATATTTAACTGGTATCATCAATCTTCCAGCATTCCAGGGTCTTTGATTGGTATCATTTATCTTCCAGCATTCCGGGGCCTTCGGTTGGTACCATCAACCTTCCAGGATTATGAGGTCTTTGGTTGGTGCCATAAATCTTCCAGCACTCCAAGGTCTTTGGCTGGTACCATTAACTTTCCAGCACTCCAGGGTTTTTGGCTGGTACCATTAATTTCCAGCATTCTGAGGTGTTTTGTTGATATCACCAACCTTCCAACATTCCAGGGTCTTTGGCTGTTATCAACATTTTCCAGCATTCCAGGGTTTTTGGCTGGTACCATTAATTTCCAGCACTCCAGGGTCTTTGGCTGGTACTGTCAATCTTCCAGCACTCCAGGGTCTACGGCTGGTACTGTCAGTCGTCTAGCATTCTGAGGTCTTTGGCTGGCACCATCAATTTCCAGCCATCCAGGGTCTTTCGCTGGTACCATTTTCTTCCTGGATTCTGTGGTCCGCGTCTTTCATACCTCCTCAGTTCCAGTCACTGACTGACATCTCTCTTTCTCCTCCGAAGGGAATTCCATGATTCCTGCCACCTCCAAAACTCGTCATTACTCCAATTCCTTTTCACTCCCGTCCCTCTCGCGCTCTGCAGACATGGACTCCAATTTCCGAGATCCTGTACACACACACACACTCCTGTGATGAAATCCTTCCGCAGTCCTCCTCCTCCTCCTCCTCCTTCATTTTTCCATCCAACCCTCTGGAAGGATGGAGGGGGGAAAGGGGTCCTTAACCCTCCCCCCGCCCTTCCAGGATGCTACTGCTACCTCGATCTCAATTAAAAGTTCATTTCTGCACGTTGGCGCCAACTCATGCATTATAACCGGGTTTCTTGTTAACTTAAAGTTGAAATTTCGCTTCGAGGAGTTTTCTAGTTTTTTTTTTTAATGGTCGTTACTTGCTTGAATAAAAATACTCCATCCTTTTTTTGGGGGGGAGGGAGGAAAAGGATGTTGGGGGGAGCCAATCATTTAAGGTTTAATCGCTTGGGTTTTGGGAATATTCAGTCGCATAAAATCTTTATCGACGTTTTAAAAAATGTTAATTGATATCATTATCAACAAACATCAAATGTTCTTGAGTTTGACGACTAATGTAAAGCATCGAAAACGCCCATTTCATGGTGAATACAATCACCATTACCGTCACTATCAATAACAGTCTTCCTGTGATGAGAAGGACGATTGAGAGTATAAAACAGTGGTCTCATCATTAGCACAGAGATTTGGCGCATCAAAAGTTACCTCCAATAAACTCCAGTATTTACGTCGGGGAATAAACTGTCTTAGGCATTAGGCAGGGTAAAGCTGCAGGAGGAAGAGAGGGAGAGTGAGAGGAAGAAGACTGGATTGGGGAGGGAGGGGGGGGAGGAGGAGGAGGAGGAGGAGGAGAGAAGAGGGAGAGTGGATTAGGGGAGAGGAGAAGGAGGAGGTGGATGAGGGGAGATGGAGAGTGAGGAGTGAGAGGGAGAAGAAGAGGAGAGTAGATTAGGAGGGAGGAGGAGGAGGAGGAGGAGGAGGAGGAGGAGGAGGAGGAGAGGAGGAGAGAGAGAGAGAGAGAGAGAGAGAGAGAGAGAGAGAGAGAGAGAGAGAGGGTACGGAAGATTGGATTAGGAAGAGGAGGAGAAGACGAGGAAAGGGAAGAGAGAGAGAGAGAGAGAGAGAGAGAGAGAGAGAGAGAGAGAGAGAGAGAGAGAGAGAGAGAGGTCTATCATGCAGGTAATCGGGTCATTTGCTTGTTTGCTGGTAATGAATTCCATTTCGCGGATATTGCGAAGGGTAGGTTTAAGCCCCGGCCAAAACGATTGATTGATTCGAATTAATCATGAGAATTTCGGAATTCTGACGGCTGGGTCGAGACGTGTTTGATTCGTGTTTTTTTTTTTTTTTTCTCCCGGGGAGGGTGGGGTGCTGGGGGGGCGGGGATCCCCAATAAGGCCAGCACGCCCTTCTAACATCACGGGAAAAGATGCGGTGAATTCTTGACAGTGTATTTCTTTATTTGCTTTTCCTCAATAATTTTGTTTTTTACTTACTAATTCTCCTCTTTATTGGGGGGCGGAGCCCCCAATAAGGCCTGCTGGTCCTTCCAACACCAAGAGAAAAGATGCGATGAATTCTTTGCATTTTTAAAAATGTTTTTCTTATTAATTCTCCTACTTTGAAGACGGTGAAACCTAGCTCTGACAACTGTAATGAATTAGATACAGCAATTCCGCTGTATTCCTTCACATTTCTCTGCAATTCCTGAATTCTATAAGATACACGTTCCTCGGGGGCGTGGAGAAAGGGACTTCTTACCTATTTAAAATATCCACAAGACATACACAACCCCTCACAGTGATTTCTGATGTCACAAACAAACAGTGACATATCTTGTAATAATTTCTGATTTCACAAACGAACAGTGACATGAATTGTAATACTTTCTGATTTCACAAACGAACAGTGACATGAATTGTAATACTTTCTGATTTCACAAACAAACAGTGACATGAATTGTAATAATTTCCGATTTCACAAACAGTGACATGTCTTGTCATAATTCCTGATTTCACAAACAGTGACATGTCTTGTAATATAGAATAAATTGAAAATTCCTTTAAACAAACACAGTCAACTTTTGTAAGACACAATAAACTCAACATGTCTTTACTGATGTTATAAACACTACAACAAGTCTTACATATGCATAATTGGGCTGTCAACCATATCATCAATAATAATAACATAACACAACTATTAGTTTCTTGCAGTTTCGTTTGATAACAAGAGTATTACGATTCCATGAAAAGATAATATTCACTATATTTATGTTGCTACGAAAAGATAATCAGTATTCTACAGACATAAAATACATTAACCACAAAAATAGACACGTTTCATAAACTTAGACTAAATATATGACATATTAAAAGACAAAAACATGTCTTGAGACACAGTCTAAAGTCACCAAACAAACACACGAGCATAACACACATACGAGGAAGCTTACGACCTCTGTTCATGAAGGTGCTGTATTCCCACCGCCCCCCCCACAAGGAACTTCTGAAGGGCGCGCACGCAACAACAATAATTTAATGAACTTCTCTCGGCTAGATGTTTTGGGGGGAGGGGGAGGGGAGGGGGAGGGCAATCACATGGCAATACCCGGACCAAAGTTACACAGTTATTGCTGAGACTGACAGACCAAATGGCCTCAGGTCGTAAACATTCCCAGAGACACGTAACAAGTTTGGCAGTACTTGGAAAAGGAATGAATTTGATTTCTTGTATATATTATCTTTAAATGCAATTGACAATATGTATACATAATACACAAATAAGTATAGATATATATATACACATATATTAATAACAAGACCTCATTTAAACACAATAATGCCTAGCAGAGATTTTAATTCCAAAAAGTAACAAGCTTTCAAGGACTTTCTGCCCTCATCGTCTGGTAGCCGTTTTTTACGGCTACCAGACAATGAGGGCAGAAAGTCCTTGAAATCTTGTAACTTTTCTTAATAAAAATCTCCATTAGATGCCATCCTGTTTAAATGAGATCTTGTTATGAACTGTACTGATAAACAGAATAACTGTGCAAGTGATCATTTTCCCTTACATAACACACAGCATAACATACCATTAGTTCTCAAACTACAAAACAGTATACTGTAATATTACCCTAGCAATAAGTCAGTTCACATAACAACAAGTAATTTAATTCCAGTGCTTTGAACATTACAAAATAAAACAAGCAAATAATGCGCCGAAATTCCTTCGGCGCAACCGAGTTTTCTGTACAGCTGCTACAGCGTATAATCAAGGCCACCGAAAACAGATCCATCTTTCGGTGGCTGTATGAGCATCGGCCCATGAAACTTTAACCACGGACCGGTGGTGGCCAATCCTATATCGCTGCCAGGAGCACGATTATGGCTAAACTTTAACCTTGAATAAAATAAAAACTACTAAGGCTAGACGGCTGCAATTTGGTATTATTGATGACTGGAGGGTGGATGATCAACATACCAATTTGCAGCCCTCTAGCCTCAGTAGTTTACAATAGTTTCCATTTACAGAAAACCAACTAGTTTGTGAACGCTTCAACAGACTATCCCATAATACCTTAGAATAGTTTACTACAAAGAATACCTTTTAAGCTTCACACACTGCAACCTGTTCACAATAGTTTATGATTCGATCAATCTCCTATTTCTATCCGTCTATATCATTTCCTTTCCTCCTAAATTTTCACAGTAGGCTTAGCCCACTGGGCCAACAGACCTATAGGCCTACCCTCGTCCAATTAAAGTAGGACTGCGACGGCAAAAAAAAAAATTAAAGAAAAAAATAAAGCTTTAAAATAAAGAGTGAAACATTGTCAAATGAGAATTTGAACGCGTTATGTCGTCAGGGATATTGCCTTTCACTTCAAAAGAAGATTTTCATAAAACGTGTATGAGAGAGAGAGAGAGAGAGAGAGAGAGAGAGAGAGAGAGAGAGAGAGAGAGAGAGAGAGAGAGAGACGTAAATTGTCCGTGTTATTGGCCCTCGACATACAATCTTGAGGCTGACCTCACAATACTGGTGCGAGCTGCAGATGTGGTTTTCTTACAACAGAGAGAGAGAGAGAGAGAGAGAGAGAGAGAGAGAGAGAGAGAGAGAGAGAGAGAGAATTTAGTTAAACTGGCAGAGTGTAAAGTTAGAACGTAATTATGACTAAGATATGGAAGTTCAAAAACTCAGCTCGAGAGAGAGAGAGAGAGAGAGAGAGAGAGAGAGAGAGAGAGAGAGAGAGAGAGAGAGAGAGAGAGAGAGAGAATGAAATTGGGGGATTTTCCTTACGTATCCAGGGTCAAAAAATCTCAACGATTAAAAATCTAAAACCTTTAAAAATAACTCTGATAAATGTTGACAATTGGTTAAAAACCTTGATATATATATATATATATATATATATATATATATATATATATATATATATATATATATATATATATATATATATATATATACCCTTTGAAAGTGACAGCATCAATAGTTATACATTGGCAACTTTGCAAATCGCCCTCCAATTTAACAATTATTTTTATAACTCAACTAAACACAATTCCCACACACATATATCATCCCTACAACATTCACAACACACAAAAACATTTTACATAAACATTTCCCATCTACGACCAAATATCATACCTCGAAAAAACGTTTGTTCGCCCAAAAGAGTTTGTCCCCCCCAAAAAAGGGTTCCCCAAAAAATTGTCCCCAAAAAAGTTTGTTCCCGAAAAAAAAGTGTCCCCCTAAAAGTTTGTCCCCTAAAAAAGCTTGTCCCCCCAAAAAACGTTTTCCCCAAAAAAGTTGGTCCCCAAAAAAAGTTTTTCCCCCAAAAAAAGTGTCCTAAAAGAAGTTTATCCACCAAAAAAACGTTTGTCCCCCCAACAAAAGTCCGTCCCTCGAAAAAACGTTCGTCCCCCAAACGTTGTTGACAACGCGAAAAAAAAGGTTCAAACGCACTGGTGCGTGACGAGGCTTGGATATGCAATTATTATCATTACCAATACCATTAGCTTTATCAATAACCCGTAACTACAAAAATAAGTACAATGCACAATTAGGCCGCAGATGAGCTTAACATTATTTGTTAAAAATTGTTCTTTTTTGCGAGGTTTCAAAGGGTTTCTGGTAATTCCATAAACACTGTTCCTGTAATAACTGTATTATTGTCGATGATTGTGTCTGCGTTAGGAAGGTAAAAAAATAACTATTTTTGTTGGCTGTGCTTGTGTAATTATATCCATGCAAGCAATAACACACACACACACACACACACACACACACACACACATATATATATATATATATATATATATATATATATATATAATAATCAATATATGTGTGTGAATAATCAACAATCATGTGTGGAACAGAAATAAATTTCTGACTCACACCAGGATCGAACGCAGGTCTTTCAATTGACAGACACGACCGCTGCCAAATTGTGTGGCCTGGTTGGTAGCAGTCTTGTCTTTCAATTGAAAGACCTGGGTTCGATCCTGATGTGAGTCAGAAATTTATATATGTATATGTATCAATAAAAGTACAAACATTCTGGACCAATTACCGAATAATAATATAGTAACAACAACAACCACAATAATAATAATAATAATAATAATAATAATAATAATAATAATAATAATAATAATAATAATAACAATACCAAACCGTAATTCGTCAGTCGGGTCCTGTGTATAAAATTATTACCCTGGCTTTTCACTAATACTGTTTACCCCACATACATTTTTTTTTATAAAGTTCTGAGTCAAAATCATTTACATTTGAAGCTACGATTCTCTCTCTCTCTCTCTCTCTCTCTCTCTCTCTCTCTCTCTCTCTCTCTCTCTCTCTCTCTCTCTCCTGCTGAGTTTTGAACTTCCATCTCTCAGTCATAATTACGTTCTAACTTTACACTCTGCCAATTTTGCTACCTAACTGGACTCTCTCTCTCTCTCTCTCTCTCTCTCTCTCTCTCTCTCTCTCTCTCTCTCTCTCTCTCTCTCTCTCTCTCAAATCCCATTACCCTCCTTTGAGCACGGCTGGCCTTGATCATCCTGGGATGGGATAGGGATTTGGGAAAGGGGGGGAGGGGGTGAAGTACACCTCTAAGGGGAGGGGAGGGCGGTAGGGGATAGGGATTTGCGAAAGGGGGAACTAGTGAATTGGCAACCAGGGTTATCCATAGAGTTGCCAGTTTGCCTAAATGTTATACAAAAACATTAGGAGCATCAACAGACTAAACATTTTATGTAGAAATAATACATTTCTTATTATTATTATTATTATTATTAGGATTCACATGATTCATTCAAATATGGACAGGACTTGTTACATACATGTCTCTTACATGTTTCTGATCTGTCTCATACATGTCTCATACAAGTTTTGCACGGCTCAAACATGTCTCATACATGTTTCCTCTTCAAAAATTACATTACTCTTTAAGAGTAATGCTATTATTTTCATTAAAGAGTCACATGATTCACTCAAATATTCACAGGACAAATTGTATACATGTTTCAAACATGTTTCACTTATATCATACATGTTGCATACATTTTTCAAACTTGTCTCATACGTTTTTACATTTCTCATACATTCCTCATATACATAAATTTAATCCTGATTCGAAAATATCCAAAACAAGTTGCATACATATTTCATACATGTTGCATACATGCTTCACACACGTCTCATACATGTTTTATACATCTCTCCTACATATTTCATACATTCCTCACATACATCGATTTAATCCTAACTAAAATAACCAAAACATATCTCTTGCTATTCATGTCATGCTCTTGCAATTTCTAAAGCAGATGCAACTTATCCCACGCCACGCACACACACACGCACACACACGCGCGCGCGCGGATATTGCGTGCGCACACTCACGCAAACACCTAGCAACTCCCAGCAGCCGTCGGTCTCACACAAGGCGGAGCTTTAACCTTCAACACCTGGCTGTATTTACACCTTTCTGCACCACCGCCCTCAGAATCCCAGCACAGGTAGGAAGAAGGACTTCGAATTTAAATCAATTTCTCTTCTCTCTCTCTCTCTCTCTCTCTCTCTCTCTCTCTCTCTCTCTCTCTCTCTCTCTCTCTCTCACCTTAAGCAGAATCAATCTTTCTGTCACCTGAATCAGTCAGTCAGTCAGTCAGTCAGTCTCTCTCTCTCTCTCACCTTAAGCGAAATCAATCTTTCTGTCACCTGAATCAGTCAGTCAGTCTCTCTCTCTCTCTCTCTCTACTTAAGGGAAAATGGCAAAATTCTAATGAATTTACTATTAATGTGTGTCATTAAAATTCATTTCTTCTCCTTCTCGACCAGTTGTTAGCTCTCTCTCTCTCTCTCTCTCTCTCTCTCTCTCTCTCTCTCTCTCTCTCTCTCTCTCTCTCTCTCTCTCTCTATACTTAAGGAAAATGGCAAAATTCTAATGAATAACTACTAATGTGTGTCATTAAAATTCATTTCTTCTTCTCGACTAGTTGTTAGCTCTCTCTCTCTCTCTCTCTCTCTCTCTCTCTCTCTCTCTCTCTCTCTCTCTCTCTCTCTCTCTCCACAACCCACACAATCTGCAAATTTCCAAACTCTAAATATTTTCGTTCCCCGAAGACACGAACCGAACTTTCTCTATCTGTATGTTTGTCTGTCAGTCAGTCGGTCTTCCATTCCCCCTCCAGGGACGAAACCTGAGACAGATACGGAGAGAGAGAGAGAGAGAGAGAGAGAGAGAGAGAGAGAGAGAGAGAGAGAGAGAGAGAGAGATTCGTCTTAACTTTACCCAATTAAGGGGCGGTTTTGAGTTCAAAGGTGAGCCTCGAGTTAGTTCCAATCTTTAAGAAGTTGTCTACCTTGAGGGCACCCAGTCTATGGGATTGGTTTAACCTGCCAATTATGAATGAGGGGAGACAGAAGGAATGGAGATACATAAGATACGAGAGGAAAGGGAACTGGAGATACATAAAGAATGAGGGGAAACAAACCTAAAGATACATAATAATGGCCCAGTCTATGAGTGAGGGGAGACAGGGAATGAAGATACACAAAGAATGAGGGGAAAGGGAACTGGAGATACATAAAGAATGAGGGAACCAAAACAAAACTAAAGATACATAATAAGGATCCCCAGTCTATGAGTGAGGATAAACAGAAGGAATGGAGATATATAAAGAATGAGGGGAAAGGGAACTGGAGATACATAAAGAATGAGGGGAAACAAAACTAAAGATACATAATAATGGTCCCCAGTCTATGAGTGAGGATAAACAGAAGGAATGGGATACATAAAGAATGAGGGGAGAGGGAACTGAAGATACATAATGAGGCAAACATGAACCGGAGATACATAAAGAATGTGGAAAACATAAACTGAAGATAAATGAGGCGAAAGATAACCTAAGATACATAAAGAATGAGGCGGAAGAATGAACTGGGGATACATAAAGAATGAGAGAAACAAGCACTGGAGATACATCAAGAATGAGGAGAAAGGGAACTGGAGATAAATAGAGAACAAGAGAAAACGGGACAAAGGATACATAAAGAAAGAAGGAAAGGAAAATGAAGATACATAGAGAATAAGAATAACAGGAGAACTGGAAACATAATAATAATAATAATAATAATAATAATGGTGATATTAAATACCTAGGGTAATAGCCACACCACAAAGAATAATAGACACGAAAGTAAATAATAATAATAATAATAATAATAATAATAATAATAATAATAATAATAATAATAATAATAATAATAACTTTTCCAACCACTTTGCATTCACATGGCAAACGGAAAGGCCTTTATAACAGAATATTCCCAAGTTCAAAGGATACACAGAAATTGCGCCATTTGCACGTTCATGATCAAAAGCCTGGCTCTCTCTCTCTCTCTCTCTCTCTCTCTCTCTCTCTCTCTCTCTCTCTCTCTCACACACACACACACACATAGACACACAAACATACACAGGTACACCATACTTTTATTTTGTCATAATATTATAGAGTGACATAGAATGTTTTCATGGTTGCTTTCTCTCTCTCTCTCTCTCTCTCTCTCTCTCTCTCTCGTCTGTGTATGTGTGTGTGTTTGTTTGTTTGTGAGTCTGCGCGCCCGCATGAACGCACAATCTTCTTCTTCTTCTTCAGAATCCAACTCTATAACCGAACAAAATTCTCGAAATCTCCAAATCCTGAATTTACATACTGGGAGAGCATCCTAGGCAAGATATCCTCTCTCTCTCTCTCTCTCTCTCTCTCTCTCTCTCTCTCTCTCTCTCTCTCTCTCTCTCTCTCTCTCTCTCTCTCTCTCTCTCTCTCTCTTCCTTCCTTATATATACAGCGGGGTGTGTGTATATCCAGCACCAGACGGCGACAGACTATTTTTCATTCGTTTTCCTAGATTTACCAAATTCAATTTACGCGTGAGGCTCCATCCACCGCAGGTAGAAATACATTTTTCAGTTCATTTATTCTGTATGTCTGCATACGCACGCATATGCACACACGCGCGTGCGCACACACATATATATGTGTCTACATATATACATATATGTATATCTATACATATATATATATTTTTTAATACGCCAACCTCTGCCAAATTAAAAACACAAGATACTCCTCTCTCTCTCTCTCTCTCTCTCTCTCTCTCTCTCTCTCTCTCACACACACACACACACACACACACACACATATATATATATATATATATATATATATATATATATATATATATATATATATATATATATATATATATATATATATATATATATATATATATATATAAAATACAATCGACATTTCCCAAAATCAGAACACAAACCCTTCTCAAATACAACCTCTGCTCTCTCTCTCTCTCTCTCTCTCTCTCTCTCTCTCTCTCTCTCTCTCTCTCTCTCTCTCTCTCTCTCTCTCTCTCATTCAAAATCTAAAAAAAAAGGGAGAACTTGATAGCCTGAGGGGGGATGGGAGATAGAAATTCCCATGGAATATAAACCTTGCTTCTTTTTTTTACCTTTTTTTTTTATTTCACCTTTTCAAGGAATCTCACTTGGTCTCTATAGCAAAGGTCCCCTTGGGGATAAGGGGAGCTCCCCTTAGGGGGCCTTAAGGGGAATAGAAAATGTTGTTCGGATTCCATAGAGAAAAAATATAAAGAATTATGTATATAAGTTTTGTATGTCTGCCCGAAGGGAAGTTCCTAGCTGTAACTGTGGAACTGTCTACGTATCTCTTAAGGTATCTGGGAAGAGATCATCATACAAAGATACACAGAAGTATACCCATACACACACAAAGTACACACATACACAAATACACATAGACGTAAGTATAGTCACAAATACACATAGAAGTATTCACATACGCAAATACACGTAGATGTATTCACACACAAATACACACACAAGTATTCACATACACAAACACACATAGACGTATGCATACACAGAAGGATTCACTCACAAATACACAGACGTATACACATACACAAATACACACAGAAGTATACACACACAAACCCGGCGCAATAGTTTTCTTTTACAGAAACTAAAAATGCCATTATTTTATAATTGGTAAATATATATATATATATATATATATATATATATATATATATATATATATATATATATATATATATCTATATATATATATATATATATATATATATATATATATTAACAATTAAAACCTTAATGTAATAAAAATCAACGCTGAAACTCTACAGCAATAAAGGTTAACGAAAATTACCCCGCTGGGACCCATTTACCTATAAATGAGATGCAGGAGGGGGGGTCGTTTCCCCCTTCTGAAGAGAGAGAGAGAGAGAGAGAGAGAGAGAGAGAGAGAGAGAGAGAGAGAGAGAGAGAGAGAGAGAGAGAGAGAAATAATTTAGGGTTTATTCTTTTACATTCTTACTATCTCCTGGTTGCCACTCCCCCCTTTTTCTCTCTATGGGTAACAGAGAGAGAGAGAGAGAGAGAGAGAGAGAGAGAGAGAGAGAGAGAGAGAGAGAGAGAGAGAGAGAGAGAGAGTTTATATTGCATACTACTTCTTCTTCTCCTTCCTTCTTACCTACCATCTCCTAGATATCCCTCTCCTCTTTTCCCTCTGCTGAGAGAGAGAGAGAGAGAGAGAGAGAGAGAGAGAGAGAGAGAGAGAGAGAGAGAGAGAGAAAAAAAGCCTTTAGTTATATACAACAGCAGGCAGATTCCATATAGCAACACACTATAGCAGGTACCTCTCTCTCTCTCTCTCTCTCTCTCTCTCTCTCTCTCTCTCTCTCTCTCTCTCAATTAGTAAGGTGTCCCAAGGTATCCAGGTGTCAATTTATCTAGCCGACCGTAGCGTCTATGGGGACAGCCCCAGACCGTAGGAAGGCGACATTTGAAGGTCTTCTTCAGAGCGAGAAGGGGGAAGGAACTTCAAACAAATTTCAAACAATTTCAAACTCCTAAATATCAAACACGCTTCGGGGAAAGGGCAGAGTATATGATTAAGAGGTAGGTTGAGGTACTCAAACTATAAAGGGGAAAAGGGGTAATTATAATTGTTTCGTCAGGACGGGAGTTTCAAACAGTTTCAAACAACTTCAAACTGTCGAGACCAATAGGTACTCAAACTTCTAAACATCAAACACGTCTCTGAGAACAGACAGAGGATATAACTAAAGGTAGGTTGAGGGAATGAACTTCAAACTATAAAGGGAAAAAAAAGGGTAATTATAATTGTTTCGTGAAGAGGGTTCAAACACGTTCAAACTAGACCAATTCAAGGTCAAATATATTATAACTGTTTCGTGATATCAGTTCAAACGATTTCAAACTATGCCATTTCAGTCAAACATATAATGTGGGTACTTCAAACAATTTCACACAAAGCGGAAACTAACCAAAATTGGTTGAATTGGGGAGTTCAAACGCCCTCAAACTGATAGCTCAAACCACTCCAAAGTAGAGGGCCTCAACACAAAGCAGAATTTACAAATCTCCAGTCACTTTCAAACCATGACAAGTAAAAAAAGCGCCGAAGTTCCTTCGGCGCAATCGAGTTTTCTGTACAGCGTATAATCAAGGCCACCGAAAACAGATCTATCTTTCGGTGGTCTCGGTAAATGCTGTATGAGCCGCGGTCCATGAAATTTTAACCAGGGCCCGGTGGTGGCCTGGCCAATATCGTTGCCAGAAGCACGTTTAGGACTAACTTTAACCTTAAATAAAATAAAAACTACTGGGGCTAGAGGGCTGCAATTTTGTACGTTTGATGACTGGAGGGTGGATGATCAACAAACTAATTTGCAGCCCTCTAGCCTCAGTAGTTTTCAAGATCTGAGGGCGGACAGAAAAAGTGCTGACGGACAAGGCAAAGCCAGCACAATAGTTTTCTTTTCCAGAAACCTAAAAAATGAAAATAAATAAAAAAATAAAAAAATTATTCTGATAATTTCAATAAAATGAAAAAATCTATGAAATTTGCCAATTTGCAACTTCAAACAATTTCAAACTACAAACCTAAACAATTCACAGAATAGAAAACACCTCACCATTTTTTTTATTAGGATAAACGACATGAAAAATATATTCTAATTATCATTCGCAAGAGAATACAATTTATTTCATGCGTCGGAATTCATAAATTCCGAAAATTCCAGAGCAAAAATAAAATATGGACTCGTGGGAATATTCAAAAAATAAAAATTAACTCATGGGAATATTCAAACTTGCTTTTCGATCCAATGGAATGGAATTATTCAAGCGAGTTTTACACTATAAAGGGAAAAATGAATGGAATTATATATAACAATGACCATATATATATATATATATATATATATATATATATATATATATATATATATATATATATATCTATATGCAAACTGTATCTTTTTGTTTTGCAATATATATATATATATCTGACTAAACTGTATTTTTTGTTTTGAACAAATATATATACAAACAATATATATATACACGAATATGTATATGTATAAGTACAGTTTTATGTATGTGTATGAATATTTAAATATAAATATATATATATATATATATATATATATATATATATATATATATATATATATATATATATATAGAGAGAGAGAGAGAGAGAGAGAGAGAGAGAGAGAGAGAGAGAGAGAGAGAGAGAGAGAGAGTGGAGACTTCAAACCAGTGAACCAAAGCTATATCTGACACTTTCGAGAGAGAGAGAGAGAGAGAGAGAGAGAGAGAGAGAGAGAGAGAGAATTTTCTCTAACCTACAGCTTTTTCCCTTGAACTACGAACCTTTCTATTCTAACCTTCCTTCCTTTCTCTTTTTTTTTGTTTTGAGAACTTTCTCTTTTTTGTGGATGAAAGTACACGTGGGAAATTTCCTTACTTTTCTTAACTGTTTGTTTTTGTAACGACTATTTTTAATGGTGGGAATGGACTGAGAGAGAGAGAGAGAGAGAGAGAGAGAGAGAGAGAGAGAGAGAGAGAGAGAGAGAGAGAGAGTCTCTCTCTTTCTCTCTCTTCGCTTAAGGGTTTTGACAAGAGCACTTATCCATTTCGTAACCTCGGTTAAGTTACTGTCCTAACAACAGCGATAATTGCTGTGTTACGGATATCATTCACAGAGAGAGAGAGAGAGAGAGAGAGAGAGAGAGAGAGAGAGAGAGAGAGAGAGAGAGAGAGACCCCGGTCAGACCTCCATACTTGAATTATCTTCCGATGCTTCTCTCCATCTTTATCAACTTTTTTCTCACTCCGTATTTCCACTAATTTCCGTCTTGTTCATTTATTATTTATCTCTTCTCCCCCTTTTATTCTTATTTTCTCGCTTCCTCCAACTTCTTCTTCGTCCTTTAGCTAATTAAGGGGAGTTTTTTTTTTTAAATCATGGATAATTAATCGGAATTGAGGTAATACTTTCTTTCTCATACGAAGGGTGAAAGGATATATATATATATATATATATATATATATATATATATATATATATATATATATATATATATATATATATATATATAATATACAATTCTGAAATCTAATTATGCATAATCATGCTACCCAGATTCCCCTTCCCCACTCCCCTACCCGTCCCTAACCCCCTCTCCTCAAGACCCAACCGAGAAAAGATGAAAAAAAAAAAAATAATAACAATAATCTGAACCAACTTTCTTTTTTCCCAAGTCCCGCGCTAAGTCCTACCTAAGTCCTCCCTAAGTGCGGCTTAAGTCGCCCAGAAGGTCATTTCCTAATTTTTCCCCAGAAAAAAAAAAATGTCGTGCTATACTCTTAATTCAATCCGCTGGCTAATAATTCATTTTTTGCCTCATTTGTTAGTGATAATACTGTCTTCATTCATTTACATTTCAGAACATTGGTTAATAATTATTTTTCGCTTCAATTATTAGTGATAATATCTTTATTCACTGGTTAATAATTCTTTTATATTCATTTACTAATGATAATTCTATTCTGATTCATTTATAATTGAAAGTACTTGCTAATAATTCTTTTTGCCTCATTTATCAATGATAATACATTCTTGATTCATTTATAATTCAACGCACTGGAGAATAATTATTTTTCCCTCATTTATCAATGATATATATTCATTTATAATTCAAAGATTCATTTTTAATTCAAATGATAATACAATCTTGATTCATTTATAATTCAACGCACTGGAGAATAATTCTTTTTGCCTCATTTATCAATGATAATTCTATCTTGAGTCATTTATAATTGAAAGTACTTGTTAATAATTCTTTTTGCCTCATTTATCAACGATAATACTACCTACCTCCATGCATAACCCTGTTGCTTACTAAATTACAATACATTCAATTCCGTGTAATTCCGATGTATTAGGTGTTATTTTCCAAACGTAATTCCTGGTTTCACAGTTATTCAATTATTATTCGTAATGCTTCATCCCCTGAATTTGTAATTTTGGGACAAATGATTAATGAGGCAAACTGAATCTTTTTTTTAATGACTCTATCGCCAGAAATTGCTTATGAAATGTACTTCAACAATCCTGATGATTTGTTCATTAAAAGATATTACATTTTGCGTGTTAATTTGATATAACGACATGCGTCATTGGGTAATGATTTGTTTAGGTTTTCCGTTTCATTATACGAACTCTCTCTCTCTCTCTCTCTCATGAAAAGGAAAAAAAGTGTCGACGAGAGAAGTAAAGAAAAAATATCGAATTGGAAATATGTCTCGGAGACCCGGCAGCCAATATTTTCTTTGACGTGAGAAAGGTTACAAGGTTATATATATATATATATATATATATATATATATATATATATATATATATATATATATATATATATATATATATATATATATATATATATATATATATATATATATATATATATATATATACATATATATATATATATATATATACATATATATATATATATATATATATATATATATATATATATACTGATACATATATAAATATATATATATATATATATATATATATATATATATATATATATATATATAAATTTGACAATATTTTGTTAGTATCACAGAACGATCAGAACTTATCAATAAATATCCGTGTAAAAAACTGAATCTGTCCTATTTATTTATATATGTATACCTGTATATTTACATTATACACCCAAGACAACACAATCGCATACATAAATACATGTATACAAATCTACGTCACATTTAAACGCAACATTTTCAGACCTCCAGACGTATTGCGTTGTATCTCTATACACTGCTCACTCCTCGAGAGAGAGAGAGAGAGAGAGAGAGAGAGAGAGAGAGAGAGAGAGAGAGAGAATAATCTCTTCCAGAAGTTTTAAAGCATGGAGAATAAAAATACGGAGAAAGAGAGAGAACGAAA
>NC_089766.1:1946007-1948507 GCF_040412425.1 Macrobrachium rosenbergii
GTAACCACTCTCGTATATGTCAAAATCAGCTGATTTAGACGCGAAGTATATTATAACATAATGCGTACAGGGATTGTGGTCGAGCACTGAATAATACATGTGTTTGGAAGTAGGCGTTTGGGAGGGGGAGGAGGAGGAGGAGGAGGAGGAGGAGGAGGAGGAGGAGGAGGAGGAGGAGGAGGAGGAGGGGAAGATGGATTTTGTAAGGTATATTAAGCAAGGCAGGCTGCTAGTGCGTAGGTTGAAATGTAATGCTATCTTGTGTAAGTGTGGGTTGCATCCCTCTCTCTCTCTCTCTCTCGAGCTGTAAACAAAATACCGCTACACAAAATTTCCCCCAAAAAACCCTTTGCAAACACCAACAATATTTTTTGTTTGTGAGTCAATAACCAAGTTTGCCTTTGCTACAATTCAGTGAGAAGAAGAAGAAGAATGGATTAAAAAGAGGAAAAAATGAATAAATTTATTTCATATTCATGTGACATCTAGCGTCAAAAAATAGCGTGCAGATGCATGATAAAATTGCATTACTTTCAATATGAGTTTACGCAAATTCACATAAATTTGAATAAGTTCGCTCGTTTTCAGTAGTTGTATAAGATGATCATTTGTATAATTCAAATGCACAAGTCTTGAATGTGTAAAGATGTGTTTGTAATTACAAACGTACCCTATATGTATATATATGTATTTATAGAAATAATCACCACACAATCCCGTGTGGAACAGAAATAAATTTCTGACTGATAAGCTTGTCCAAGTAATTCCTTGGGTGCAGCTGCCCTCAGGTTCCAACTTCTTTTATGACTTGTATGGCCTAGTGGGCAGCGCCCTTGCCTTTCAATTGAAAGACCTGGGTTCGACCCTGATGTGAGCCAGAAATTTATGTGTATATATATATAATATATACTGTAATATGTTCATTAATCCCATAAAAATATAAAGACAATAATACAATTTCTTTCCTGTTCTTAAACTTATTATTATTATTATTCAGGGGATACTTACTTGAAATTCAAGCTTCCAAAGTATATCATGGCGTTTACTTGAATGAAATTACAGAAGACAATAGGAAAAAGAAGATAAATAAAAAGATAAATTAACAAAATAAACAAATAAATTGATAAAGGTATAAATAAATTAGTAAAACAAGTTACAAAAAATAACAAGAAATACAGAAAATAAGAAATCAGTAATTAGAAAAGAAAACAGATGAATTATTAATTAATAAATAAATACATAATATAAATAAATTAGTTAAAATACAAGGCGAATTGTTTCATGGTGAAATAAATAAAATAAATAAATATTCCCAACCTGAAAGATTTTGAGATTCACATAACCACATCCACTTCTCTCCTAACTCATTCTCATCATCCACTCTCGACTGACATATTGTCATCATCATTCTCATTCACATGCATTTCTCCTTCCAGCAATTCACACAATCTCACCACATCATCATGAGGCCTAATCTCGCCTAATCATCTCGAGAATCGTCTCATCAATCTCATCAAGTATTCTTCCCCCCCAAAAAAAAAAATTCTTCCCTTCATTTCAAGCTTCGTAAATCACTGCTTCAATTCAGCTTATTTCTCATCTTCGTGAATCTCAGCTTGAAGTACAGCTTATTCCTGTGTTTAAGCTTCGTAAAACGTAAGATTTAGGCAGAGAAGAGAATTGAGGGAAACGACTGAAGGTAGGAATTAGAGGTGATGGAGAGATATGATAAAGAAAATGGAAAGAGAATTTTTTTTCAAAGAAAATGGGTTCTCGATGGAGCAGGTAGTTTCAGACATCGTTGCCAGAACTTCAAAGGAATTATCTTCATTATTTCGTTCTGGTAACGATGTCTTGTTGATTTTGTGAATGGGAGCAGAAATGACAGTAATATTAGTAGTAATAATAGTAATGATAATGCTAGCACTAATAGTATTATGCCAGAGAATGAATAAAAAATGTATTACTATAAAGCAAAAGCCCATAAATAATTACACAGCAAATATTTTTATTATAAAAAAACCACAAATATTTATCTTATAAAGAAAAAATTTGAAAATAAAATTTTTCATATAAAGAAAAAACAAAAAAAATATTTTTTCTTACAAAGAAAAAACCGGAAAATAAGTTTTCTTAAAAAGAAAAACCTAAAAATTACATTTTTCTTATAAAGAAAAATCCTTCAAATTACATTTTTCTTATAAAGAAAACCTACAAATAATATTTTTCTTATGAAGAAAAAATGTAAAAATACCACCAGACAAAAATAAAAACATTGGAAATATCGCTCATATGACATTCTAGCACGCAAACCGGGCCTAACAACCGTTGCAATCTGCAAGAAGCCCAATAGATTCCCATAATTAAATCCTCATATTCCTCCTCCTCCTCCCCCTCCTCCACATCCTCCTCCTTCTTCTTCTTCTTCTTCTTCTTCTTCTTCTTCTTCTTCTTCTTCTTCTTCTTCTTCTTCTTCTTCTTCTTCTTCTTCTTCTTCTTA
>NC_089766.1:1951007-1958507 GCF_040412425.1 Macrobrachium rosenbergii
CAATTCAGGGATCAATGGATGCGGGATCTCTTTTCTGAGGTCCCTGGGACCCTGCAGGAGGAAGGGGGAAGGAGGGGGGAGAAGGGGAGGGGGTTAGCGATGGGTCTCGAAGCTCCTGTTTCTGAATACCTAAGATGCCTGTCGGCAACGAAAGTGGGAGGGGGAGGGGGAGGGAAGGAGGAAGGGGGGTCTTTCCCCTCCCCGGATCCTACGTCTTGTGTGTGTGTGTGTCGTGGTTTTGAATAATGTAAGGAGATACTTGTGCGGGTTTGGGTAGCAAATCCTTTCCCTTAATACGTCCTTCTAAAAGTGCGTGTGTATCTGAATCTCTCTCTCTCTCTCTCTCTCTCTCTCTCTCTCTCTCTCTCTCTCTATATATATATATATATATATATATATATATATATATATATATATATATATGATTGAAAAACGTGATAGGATACTATATCTCTCAAGCAGTGAAGGGAATACGAAACTCTCTCTCTCTCTCTCTCTCTCTCTCTCTCTCTCTCTCTCTCTCTCTCTCTCTCTCTCTCCCCCTTTTAACACATTATTCTACCACAAGGTTATTAAGCGTTAGGGTTCTGAAAAGGAGATTCCCCAATCTTGGCCACCAAAAATAAATCCCTTCCCCCCCTCCCTTCCTTCATCCACACTCCCCCACCCCCTACTTCCCACCTAATTCAGGGGCATACCCCTTCCCCTGGGCTACAGAAGGGTCTTTGATCATCTCTCCTAAAGGAATAATCTTTTTTTTATTTAATATGGGTATTGGATTATTGAATATTAATAGGCGGTACAGTTTGCGACTACTATGCCTATAGGAGTATCTATATCTATGCATATATCTATAGGAAACGATGTGATATGTATCAAAGTATGCATACAATTCATACATAACTAGGTAATACATATATGCATAAGAAAGCAACGACAATACTGGAAACTTAAGAGCATTGCCTATAGGGTCTGTTCTCGTGTACCTCAGTAACATAATTCTATATCAGCTCTGAATAAATGACAGTTAGATAACTATATATAAAACAATAAATCTAGATAATGACATCAACAATAAATAAATGAATGGAATGAAGAATAAATGACAGTTAGATAACTATATATAAAACAATAAATCTAGATAATGACATCAACAATAAATAAATTAATGGAATGAAGAATAAATGACAGTTATATAACTATATAAAAAACAATAAATTTGGATAAGTAAAAAATAAAAAAAAATAAATAAAGAGAGAATCAAAACGCTTGCGTACGTGAGCTCGAGAGAATTTATTTATTTTATTTTAAAAATCGTCAATTAAAACGAAATAAAAGCGAGTAGGGAATTTTATATAAAGATTTGTTAAGAATTGCGTTCATTAGACGTTAAAAAAAACAAACCTTTCATTAAAATGGCCACGTTCAGTTTGTTCCTCTGGTATTATTCAAATCCTCATATTTCCCGTTACTTGTACTCGGGACACGTTCATTTGCCTATTTAATCAAACGGTTTTCCGTTCCAGCTCTCGCATTCAGTAAGGAGCCTATTTTGGTCACCGTAAACGGTTTTCCGTCCGCCTGGATAGGTTGAAGAACGAGGCACATCCCTCTTTCAAAGCTAGAGAGAGAGAGAGAGAGAGAGAGAGAGAGAGAGAGAGAGAGAGAGAAAACATCCACCAATAACCAACTGTTGATTTTACATAAAAATTGCATCGGGGGCGGCCCCACTCTCTCTCTCTCTCTCTCTCTCTCTCTCTCTCTCTCTCTCTCTCTCTCTCTCTCAGGACGCTGGAACAAGCAAGCTGGTATCTTTACAGCAATATCATGAGGAAATGTTTGCTAACAATGAAGCGAATGTATTTCTAGGATAATAATAATAATAATAATAATAATAATAATAATAATAATAATAATAATAATAACTATTGCTCCCATAATTATAACACCAATAATAAAAGATAATTTCCATAACACAAAAAATTTAAATCATTTTTCACAATTTAATAATAATAATAATAACACGATTCACAGTTCCGCATTACGTCTTTCACGATGCCACTATGCCGGGCCTCCCTCGTTCCTCTTTAGCAATATTAGTCTTCCCCCCACCATTCTAACCCCTCCCACTACCTCCACCCCAACTCCGCTACTCCTACCCACCACCTCCTAACCCCCATTAAACTTTCGACCGGAAAATTCAAGACAAAACAGTCCCGCCCAAGGGAGCATAACATCGCCTCCCCCTCCCCTCCCCCTCTACCTCTCCTATCCCCTCCTCCTCCTCCTCCTCCTCCTCCTCTCTATCTCCCCTTCCCTCCCCCCTCCCTCTTACCAAAACATTTGACCGAAATGGTAATTCCATTCTGTTTATGGAACTCGAGATGGAAAAGGAATGAGAGAGAGAGAGAGAGAGAGAGAGAGAGAGAGAGAGAGAGAGAGAGAGAGAGAGATGGTGATTTGGAAAAAGGGAACAAGTTCAGGTAAAAGAGGCTAATAAGGTTGATGAAGTTACGAAGAGAGAGAGAGAGAGAGAGAGAGAGAGAGAGAGAGAGAGAGAGAGAGAGAGAGAGAGAGAGAGAGAGAGAGGTTAAAAGTTTAAAGCATAAGAATTGAGAAGTTGAGAAATGAAACTATACATAAGAATTAAAGAGACGGTTACAAGAAGTTTGAAGTTGGCAAATGAAGATAAGAAGGAAGACTTTCACAGGAGAGGTTTTGAACTTTATTTAATTTAAATAATCGTCAAAAAGTAAAACAAAACTTCAGAAAATAACTTCAAGATGAAGCTAAGAAGGTAGATCCCAACTTCACTGAAAACTTCTAAAACTTCAGCCGCCTTCAAAACTTGGACTGAAGTTATAATCAATAAGAAGCTAAGAAGTTACAAAAAAAAAAGGAAACAAGGAAGTGGCTTCCTTCAAGATGAAGTTAGGAAGTTAAAAATGAAGTTAAGACGCTTGTTTGAAGAAGAACTTCCAAAATTCGCTGCTGGCTAATAAGGGATACGAATACTAAAGAAGTTAAAGGGAAGTCTGAATGAAGGAAATAAGTGAAGTTAGGAGAAGTTTACAATAAGGAAATATTTCAGGAACTTCTAAAATATGAATTCAGTGTAAAGTCAACATAAAAATAAATCTAGGTAGATAAATGTCATATGCATAAACAAATAAAAAACATATGCATGTATACACATTATATAAATACACATAAAACATACATACATATACACATATACACGTGTGTATATGTATGTATGAACACAAACTATACAAAGGGGAGGCAAAATACCCACACAAAAAGCTGAGTAGCCTCAGAGCACAGAAAGAAAAGAAAACAAGACCAAGACGAGAGAGAGAGAGAGAGAGAGAGAGAGAGAGAGCTTTTGTTACCGGAGGTATCATAATGTCTTCCCATCCAAAGATACATTTCCTCAACTCCATGAAACTAAGAAGGCTTCCTCCCTCTCCCCCCCCCCTCCCCCTTTTTAAAAGTTCTCATTCCCCCCCCAATTCGTATGTCTTATTCCCCCTCCCCCCTTCCTTCCCCCCCTCCTCCCTTCCCATTTTCTTCACACTGACCAAAAATTATTATCGCCTCCCTTGAAATGAGAAGAGGAACAATGAGAATAATGAAGGAAGGAGAGAGAGAGAGAGAGAGAGAGAGAGAGAGAGAGAGAGAGAGAGAGAGACGTGAAACGCAGGAAGGAACAATGAGAATAATGAAAAAGTATTTGGCAAAAGAAGATAAAGAACGGGAGAGAGAGAGAGAAATGAACGATGACAATAATGAAAAGGTTTCTGGCAAAAGAAGATCAAGAAGGAGAGAGAGAGAGAGAGAGAGAGAGAGAGAGAGAGAGAGAGAGAGAGAGAGAGAGAGAGAGTCTTGAAGCGAAGGGGAACAAAGAGTAAAATTTACGCATTTTTCAAAAGCAGAAGAATAATAATGAGGAAGGGAGAGAGAGAGAGAGAGAGAAAACAAACATTCCCACTAAAGCCTTTCTTTTGTTAAAATAGAGACAAGACGAATGTCCACCATATATATTAACCATTTCCACACACAAAAAAAAAAAAAGTTCCACCTTCACCAGACCTCAAGGCAATGGAGAAAAAGACAGAAAAAAAACAAGACTGATTTGCATAAACTTTATTCTACTTAAACTTAGTTTTTTTTATGCCTCTTTTTTTATTTCTTTGTTAATCCTGGTTTTTCTTCAGTTGAATTATTGTCTTCTTGAGTTTCTTCATTTAAGTCATTTTGATTTGTTAATTTTTTTTATTTTTAACTTTAATTTAACAAAAGCTTTTTTTCAAGAATTTTTCCTGTTAAAAATTTTTTTTTCTAAATCCTTTTTTTTAAATAAAATATTGTTTTACTTAATTTCAATATGTTTTTTCTCTTTGTTCAATAACTGATTTCTTCTGCTAAATAATATTCTTATTCCATTCTACTCACAGGAAACGAGAAAAAGGAATAAAATTCTCAGTTTTATCTTTACAGTGCCTCTCTCTCTCTCTCTCTCTCTCTCTCTCTCTCTCTCTCTCTCTCTCTCTCTCTCTCTCTCTCTTCCAATTTCAGCAACTTTAAAGCAATCTTATCGACTTCAACTACAATTTTAGCATCGTCTCCTAGCAACTAAAACCACAGAGCTTCTCTCTCTCTCTCTCTCTCTCTCTCTCTCTCTCTCTCTCTCAACTGACTGAAAACCCCAAAGCCACTTTTAGGAAAGCCTAACCAAGAGGAAAAGGAAAAACTCTAACCATTTCTAACGATCTCGGAGACATTTCCAATACCGAGAAATCCGTGAAATCCGAGAGAGAGAGAGAGAGAGAGAGAGAGAACTTTCCCATTGCTTTATATAGGTGCCTCAGTCTCTCACACGACTTCCAACACCTGCTTACGTACACACACATACCGCCCCCCCCCAGTGCCAAGGCAAACATGGCACTGCAATGAATAATATGCTAGCAGTGCCACGCCTTCTGCTTTAAGAGTCTCCAACGGCGGTGTCATCATCCTCTCTCTCTCTCTCTCTCTCTCTCTGCTAACTGGAGGAGGGAGGGGTATGGTAGGGAGAGGGGGAAAGCATGCTTGCTCTGTAAGACTGTTTTTGTGCCTGTGACACTGCTAACTGGAGGAGGGAGGGTATTATAAGCTATGGATAGGATAATACATATGGATAATCATGATGTATCATGCTAATACTATGGATAGTGTTCTATGTATCATAAGTTTCATAATACATATGGATAGTGTTCTATGTATCATAAGTTTCATAATACATATGGATAGTGTTCTATGTGTCCTCAGTATCATAATACATATGGATAGTCTTCTATGCATCCTATGTATCATAATACATACGGATAACCCTCGATATATCAAAAGTTTCATAATACATATGTATAGTTCTCTATGCATCCTATGCCTCATAACACATACGGATAATCCTCGATGCATCATAAGTTTCCTAATACATATGGATAGTCTTCTATGTACCATAAGTATCACTATACATATGAATTATCCAGATTATGATACATAACTGAAGTGTCTTGCCGAGTTGCATACACACGCATGAATTATTCAAGTGACATTTCTGTAAGACACACAAAAACTAACCAACGTGGAACTTTAAAACAAACACAAGAATTATTCATGTAAGAAGGAAAAAAACTACCCACAGACTGTAAGGGGAGTTTTTTTTTTATGTAGTTATGATAATATAATTCATGTAAATATGATGACCATTATTTTTATCACCTGTGTAAAATGCATAATTTTGTTTCATTGTTTCTTTCGTACAATAAATAAACAACTTCATGATTTTCTGTGGAAAAACTGACCATATAATAATAATAATAATAATAATAATAATAATAATAATAATAATAATAATAATAATAATAATAATAATATACGCATGTTCAATATAACGCACTTTGATATTGTACATAACCATTCTCAACCAAACCAAAATATACACACCCTTCTTTGAGAGAGAGAGAGAGAGAGAGAGAGAGAGAGAGAGTCCAGTACAATCAAAGAACTACGATGCTAATAGGTTTTCTGTAACTTACATACCAATGAAGTATTTAGAACGAGAGAGAGAGAGAGAGAGAGAGAGAGAGAGAGAGAGAGAGAGAGAGAGAGAGAGAGAGAGAGTCCAGTACAATCAAAGAGCTTCGATGCTAATAGCTTTACTGTAACTTACATACCAATGAAGCATTTAGAACGTACGAACGAGAGAGAGAGAGAGAGAGAGAGAGAGAGAGAACAGGCCGAGAGGGAGAGGCTGGGGAGAGAGAGAGAGACTGGGGCCGGGTGGGGAGGAGGGGAGGAGGGGGGAGCATCACTATGTATCACTTAGCTCCTAAATACCGAACGTAAAAGCATCCGACACTCAGATGCTTCTGCTTGCAGTAGCTTTGCAGGCAGTCAGGGGGGGCCCAAAGGCGCCGCCTGAAAGCATTGCCCCCCTCCCCCCACCCACCCACACCCCCTTTTTATCCTAAATGTCCCTTCCACCGCCTCTCTTCTCTCTCTCTCACTGAAGCACTTTTCAAACGTCCCACTTGGGAGATGCATCTGTGAAAACATTACAAAAAGGACGTGGGAGATATTTGGGAGAGGGGGGGGGGATTTCACATGGGATATTAAGATAAATGCAGTACGGGGATTAACATATATAAAAGGAGACTCGGGAACAAAATAAATCCCATTGCGTACACAGCAAAATTATATAAATCCCCGTGATATACAAAAAATTTAATGAATACCATTTGATATAGAGTAAAATATATCCCATTCGATATAGAGTGCAAATAAATAAATCCTATTAAAATTCAGTAAAAACAAATAAATCCCTTAACATATACAGTAGAAATAAGTAAATCCCATAAGATACAAATAAAAATAAATAAATCCCATGAGATATACAGAAAAATAAACAAATCCCATAAGATATGCAGCAAAAATAAATAAATCCCATTTCATAAACAGTAAAAATAAATAAATCCCATAAGATATACAGCAAAAACAAATAATCCCAGGAGACATACAGTAAAAAAAAAACCCCAAAAAATATACAAGAAACGATTATTTATAGGACATTAAAGATCCACGCAATGATTGATTGACCGATACCCCTTTTACCTGGCGTCACAAATAAACCAAGAGACTGAGAATGCATAAGATAATAACAGAGCTAACCCTGGGTGGCAGGTGATGGGTCACAATGAGTCATGACAGCCATTAAGAGTGCTCAGGAAATCGTGGACTTTATTGGCGACCATCAAAATTAAATATATATATATATATATATATATATATATATATATATATATATATATATATATATATATATATATATATATATATATATATATATATATATATATAATTCATATATGAAAGCAAGGTAATTGACTTACAGCTAAAAATGGGAAACGCATTCCAGAAATATTTTCAGGAATTGGGGGAGAGTCTTTCATTAATATT
>NC_089766.1:1961007-1963507 GCF_040412425.1 Macrobrachium rosenbergii
CATTATAAATAAACTCTATACACATATACACTTACGTAGGCGTGTATGTATATACGTATACGTTCATACATAAATCATACATCATATACGGAAGTATACATATATACTAGATACATGAATATATCCTAAACTGCTACAAATAATCACAACAACATCTCTACGTGTGTATGTATGTGTATATATGTGTATCAATAAAACTACAAAACAAACACATCTTATCATAATCCCACTATCACGTCCCAATTCAAATATTTAGTAACCCGTGACACCAATCTCAGGTCATGACAGATCGCCGAGTTGACCCCAGCTGACCTCTGAAACAAGAGTACCTTGGCCAAATAGAAAATCCACTCGGTAAATACATACTTGGCAACTTTTGTTTTGGGTTGCCAAACCCATAATTCTAGAGGTAAACATCGCAGACATGAGAGAAAGCTTCTCCCTCCCTCCTCCTCCCTCCCTCTCTCTCTCTCTCTCTCTCTCTCTCTCTCTCTCTCTCTCTCTCTCTCTCTCTCTCTCTCTCTCTCTCAAGAAATAAATAAATAAAAAATTAAAAGTACAACCAATCTAAAATTAGAACAAATGAATTATTCTCGGATACAAAAAACAATTCCAAAAATATTTATTTACAAATATACAAAGAAACAACATATGTTTGCAAGGTCAACTTATTCAACAAATTAAAGTCACTAATAAATATAAAGTCTGTATATTTGTATATGAGAGAGAGAGAGAGAGAGAGAGAGAGAGAGAGAGAGAGAGAGAGAGAGCGAGAGAGAGAGGACCTTTCATTATTATCCCATACTGACATCAGCATATATATTTACATAAAAGTTCGTATATTTGCATGTACGTGTGTATGAGAGAGAGAGAGAGAGAGAGAGAGAGAGAGAGAGAGAGAGAGAGAGAGAGAGAGAGAACATTATTTTATTATTGTTGCTGTTGCCATTTTTCACGGGAGATAATTTTGAAGTTGCACTGGTATTCAAGACCAGAGTCGTGAGATTGACTGTGTCAATGTAGGTGAACCTGCTTGCAACACTGTTTGTGCTCCCTTTGTTTGTGTGTCTGTTTGTGACCTCCCTAATTATTACTAATATATGAGGCCATCTGGACTCGAGGAACTACAGACAGACCAGTGGAGGAGAGACCTTTGCTATACTAAGTAGTATTGACTCTCCAATTTCCAGGAACTACATAAAGACCAGTGGAAGAAAGACCTATCTTATACTAAGTAGTTTTGACTCTCCAATTTCCAGGAACTACAGAAAGACAAGTGGAAGTGAGACCCTTCCAATTCAGTAAATACGACTTTCCAGTTTCCAGGAACTACAGAGACAAGTGGAAGAGAGACCTTTCCTATATTCAGTAATTACGACTTTCCAATTTCCAGGAACTACAGAGCCAGTGGAAGAGAGACCCTTCCTATATTCAGTTATTACGACTTTCCAGTTTCCAGGAACAACAGAAAGACCAGTGGAAGAGAGACCTTTGCTATAATCAGTAATTACGACTTTCCAGTTTCCAGGAACTACAGAAAGACCAGTGGAAGAGAGACCTTTGCTATAAACAGTAATTACGACTTTCCAGTTTCCAGGAACTACAGAGAGCCCGTGGAGGACAGACCTTTGCTGTATTCAGTAATTACGCCTTTCCAGTTTCCAGGAACTACAGAGAGCCCAGTGGAAGAGAGACCTTTCCTCTATTCAGTAATTACGACTTTCCAGTTTCCAGGAACTACAGAGAGCCCGTGGAAGAGAGAACCTTCTATTTTAAAAGGCCGTCAGAAGCCCAACTTAACGTCATTAGGGCTTGAATCAATTAGGCCACTTGTCATTGACAGTGCCACTTGAGAGAGTGCCACGCCTGATTGGCCTGGCCACCTTGAATATCAAGCAGAGAGAGAGAGAGAGAGAGAGAGAGAGAGAGAGAGAGAGAGAGAGAGAGAGAGAGAGAGAGAGAGAAATGAGGTAATTACGTATCGGGGAACATTGTAATTCGATGATATCAGGGGAATTTAGAAATGGAATATATGTGATTATTCTTAATGAAGAGATGATTATTCTCTCTCTCTCTCTCTCAATAAACGAGAATGATGAAGAGAGAGAGAGAGAGAGAGAGAGAGAGAGAGAGAGAGAGAGAGAGAGAGAGAGAGAGAGAGAGAGAGAGAGAGAAAGTATCCACGGGAACATCACTGAATTCAAAAAGATAATGAGGAAGGAGGGAGAGAATCTTAAAAAGAAATCAGAGAGAGAGAGAGAGAGAGAGAGAGAGAGAGAGAGAGAGAGAGAGAGAGAGAGAGAGAAAACAGCAGCAGCAACACAGCACAGCACAGCACAGCACAGCAGCAGCAGCAGCAGCAGCCAGCTGTGTGTATCACACCTTTAATCGGGATTTGCTCGAAGCGACGTATTTGTTATCCAGCTGTAATATTAAACATCGGCCGGGATTCGTCTGTTTTCTCTGACAGCCAAGATAAGGCAGCCGGGCGGCTAGGCAG
>NC_089766.1:1966007-1971007 GCF_040412425.1 Macrobrachium rosenbergii
AGAACTGCCCAGATTAAAATGGAATTAGCGTCCGGTGTTTATGGGCGTAAACAACAGGCTAACTTTTCAGTGTAGGTGGGGGGAAGGGGAACGGGAAGGGGAGGGGAGATGGAAGGGGATGGGGAGGAGGGGGTTCTGATTATTTGTCATTATGGACAATGTGTGCGGAGGTGTTTTGCGTTAGTTTTGGGCTAATGTTTTTTTAATATTTCTATTATAGTTTTGTGAGACGGCTTATAATTAGTTATGCAATCTCTCTCTCTCTCTCTCTCTCTGCTCTGCGCCCGCGTGTGTGAGTGTGTGTGTATATATATGTATATGTGTATATATGTATATATATATATATATATATATATATATATATATATATATATATATATATATATATATATATATATATATATATATATATATATAATAACAATAACTTGACCTGACCTTAGCTGACCCCTGTGCCCAGTCAATGTTGGGTCAACTGGTGGATCTTTCATATACGAGCCCAGTTCTCTGCCCAGATCAGATGATCTCTACTAGTCTCTGATAATACTGATAACAGATAACCGTATATAATTAATCCCATATAAAATAATCTCTAGCCACGAGCTCTACTATACCACATACCCACACCTATACCACACGGAATAGAGCCCAAAGCCCAAAGCCGGCTGCTATTACAGCGCCTACGGCAAAGCCTGGAAGCTTTGCTAATGAAGTTTCTCAAGTTCACTAATACTTTGAGTACGTGGATATTACATTAATTTTTTTTTTTTTTTTTTTTTGCTTTTTTTTTGAGTCAGATGAAAAGAGGGAACTGCTTCTCCATCTAACTTATATTTTTCAACTGATTATTAAAAAGTGGGATGGGTTTTTCTTGTACTACTTTTTGACCTTGAAAAATGTAGTACATATATGTACCGTATAAGTACTCAAGTATTCATTTAATGTACAAACTACAAATTCTCTAATTCATAGCTCACGTATACATAACTGAAATTACAATAAAAATAAAAATGTATTCATAAATATTTTTTCCATTATCCATACACATGAGAGAGAGAGAGAGAGAGAGAGAGAGAGAGAGAGAGAGAGAGAGAGAGAGAGAGAGATTTTAACAAGCAGCAAAAGGTATATACGCGATATTCCACATCATATTACCAACCCATCTTGTAAAAAAAATGGCTAATCTTTCCACATGGCCCTAAAATGAACCTCTCTCTCTCTCTCTCTCTCTCTCTCTCTCTCTTCCCCCAACCAAGAATATGATTCCCAATTAACCCACCTTGACCAAATAGGGCTACGCGATACTAAAGCGACTCATTTTCATATCTTTCCGTTCGCCTGCGCCGAAACCTGTTTCGAACCTGTTTCAAATGAAGCTTGAGAGATACGAAAAGGGACGATGGTATTTGAAACACTGAATACACCCGGAAGTTTCCCCTTTAAAAAATTTGAAAGGATGAGGGAAAAAAAATTAACTTGGGAACTCGAGAGAAGAGAAAGGAAGAACCGCCAAATTTACTGTTACCGACTAATATTAGCACGGAGGTTTTATACCGAGAGAGAGAGAGAGAGAGAGAGAGAGAGAGAGAGAGAGTTTCTCAAGCAAAAGGAGGAAGGAAGGAAGATGATCCGTAGATCTTGCTAACGAGGTAGAGAGAGAGAGAGAGAGAGAGAGAGAGAGAGAGAGAGAGAGAGAGAGAGAGAGAGAGAGAGAGAGAGAATTCGCCAAAGTAAGAGCAGTATAAAGCATGAGACAAGACGCAACGAATTAAGGTCAACAAGTGAACAAAGTGTTCCAAACAAGTAACCAACATGTTCCAAACATGTGTACAACATCTCCAAACATGTTCCAAACAAGTAAACAACATGTTTCAAACATGTATACATGCTCCAAGCATGTAAACACATTTTAAACAAATGAAAAATGTTCTAAACATGTAACCAACATGTTCCCAACAAGTAAGAAGCATGTTGGCAACATGTTCCAAACAAGTATACATGTTCCAAACATGTTATCAACAAGTAACATAAACAAGCTAACAAAATCACGTATAATTTTAGAAGAGAGAGAGAGAGAGAGATAAAGTCAGAGGCTTCCAAAAGGTTGCGTTGGCGTCGACCAGAAGTTCTCAGGGAAATGTGAAGACGAGAGCCTCGGCTGAGTGATGACACTTCGGCAGGTTCTGAATTTGATCCTATCTGATGCACAGAGATAAGTGGATGCTACATTTTTGGATGATGACACTCTCTCTCTCTCTCTCTCTCTCTCTCTCTCTCTCTCTCTCTCTCTCTCTCTCTTCTGAGCACTGCTGTTAAAATTGTAATTAATACATCCAGACATTTAAGATCTGAATTCACATATGACCAGAAAATTGAAAGATCTCTCTACCTTTCGACTCTAACTATTACTGATTTAAATCTCTCTCTCTCTCTCTCTCTCTCTCTCTCTCTCTTCTTCTTCTCTTCTTCTTCTTCTTCTTCTTCTGCTGAGCGCTGCCGTTAAAATTGTAATTCACACATTATCCAAGCAATTATAAGATCTGCATACCACCCAACTTAAACTATTATTGATTTATCTCTCTCTCTCTCTCTCTCTCTCTCTCTCTCTCTCTCTCTCTCTCTCTCTCTCTCTCTCTCGGATGAAGCCCTAAATCAGGGGGGTTTGTATTCTGGTCCACCCAGAGCGATGGTCTCTCTAGTCCGGTTTGATAGAGCCTAATGTCGGTTTAATTCCTTTCAGATTAAAATCAAGGTGATAATTATACTGTAAATGATTTCCTTATAAATCTTACAAATATAATCATAAATAAATCTTATCAATTACATGGATAAGATTGCAAAAGGAAATTGCATACAAACGTTCTGTAAAAAAATGATTTTTTTTTTTAGTTTCTCAAAATTTTACTCGACGCAAGAACACCCAAGTTGAATTTTCAAGGGCCAACTTATAATCCCCACATCATATCCCCCAAAATAATCCAGCCAACAATGAACTTGATCTCTCTCTCTCTCTCTCTCTCTCTCTCTCTCTCTCCAATCCTGGGGAACTTGGCTCCAAAGTGCCCAACTTCGCCATAAAACCCTTTCAGGCTATTCCACGACTTTGTTGATAGGGTATTGGAAGGGCTTCTCAAAAATGCCCAACTACGATCTGAGATCGATGGGGAACAAGTTGGCCTCTCTCTCAGAACGGGCTTTTAAAGGGCTGTCACATTCCCAATTAAGACGTGTAATTTCTTTGTCTGATATATTTCCAGAACGGGCTTTTAAAGGGCTGTCACATTCCCAATTAAGACGTGCCCTTTCTCTCTCTCTCTCTCTTCTTATATATATTTCCAGAACGAGCTTTTAAAGGGCTGTCACATTCCCAATTAAGACGTATAATTATCTCTCTCTCTCTCTCTCTCTCTCTATGTATTTCAAGAACGAGCTTTTAAAGGACTGTCACATTCCCAATTAAGACGTGTAATTTCTCTCTCTTTCTCTTATATATATTTCCAGAACGAGCTTTTAAAGGGCTGTCACATTCCCAATTAAGACGTGTAATTTCTCTCTCTCTCTCTCTCTCTCTCTCTCTCTCTCTCTCTCTCTCTCTCTCTCTCTCTCTCTCTCGTATATATTTCCAGAACGAGCTTTTAAAGGGCTGTCACATTCCCAATTACGACGTGTACCATCTCTCTCTCTCTCTCTCTCTCTCTCTCTCTCTCTCTCTCTCTCTCTCTCTCTCTCTCTGATGTTGAGACTGAAAATTACCTATATAAAAAACCATCACAAAATAACTACAAATTTAAGAAATAGCAGAAGTAATAGAATTATTAGTAGCAGTAGTGGTAGTAAGTATAATAATAATAATAATAATAATAATAATAATAATAATAATAATAATAATAATAATAATAGTGTTGGGAGGTTAAATCCTTCGCTTCCTTCAACAGAATTTCCAACTGATCCTAGGTAGCTCCTATCAGGACTCCTCTTGTCAGCCAGGACCACTGTTCCCAAAAGGATCCCACGTATCCTTAAAGGATATCCTCTCTCTCTCTCTCTCTCTCCGAGTGCAAATAACATTACGATCAATTACTCTCCCAGCCGTGCCCTCCGCATGGGAATTTGCAATCCCCCCCCCTTCCCTTTCCCTACCCCCATCTTCCCCCTTCCTTTTACCCTACCCAAATCTCCCTTCCCCTTCCCCTACCCCCACCCACCTGCTCCCCTCCCCTCTATTGGTGAGTGAATTCTCTCTAATGATCTCAAACCCTGAGTGGAGTTACACTAAATGGATGAAGCGATTATCTCTCTCTCTCTCTCTCTCTCTCTCTCTCTCTCTCTCTCTCTCTCTCTCTCTCTCTCTCACAAAGGGTTGTAAGGAAAATGGATTTGTCATTTGTGTCCCAGAATGATGGAAAATGGGAGGACATTATATTGCAATAAAGGAAGGGTTGCAAAAGTAAATTTTGCGATAAAGGAAGAATTAAAGTATGGTATATTGCAATCAGTGAAAAATTGAAGAAGTAAATATTGCAATAAAAGAAGATTTAAGTGAAAATACTGCAGTAAGTGAACAATAACGTAGAAAGAAATCAAGTAGTGAATAATTGCAATAGAGGAAGAATCTAAGTAAGAAATATGGCATTAAAGGAATCTTTGAAGACAGAAATAAAGCAATTAACGAAGGATTCGATTAATAAACATTACATTAAAGTAAGAAGTGAAGTAGATAAAATATTATAAAACAATAAGTAATGAAAAAGAACTCCCTTCATATTGCACGAAGAGAGAACAACTTTAAGCTTAGATCAATAAAATCATTTAAATATACAAGAAATAAAATACCTATAATAAAATGTGTATAACACGAAAAATAAAAATATAAAATACAAAACGAGAAAAACACCAGATTCCTAGGTTTTACCAAATTAGAGAGAGAGAGAGAGAGAGAGAGAGAGAGAGAGAGAGAGAGAGAGAGAGAGAGAGAGAGAGAGAGTAAGCTGTCATATAAA
>NC_089766.1:1981007-2006007 GCF_040412425.1 Macrobrachium rosenbergii
ATAAATAAATAAACTGATAATAAAATCCCAAAAAGTACTATCTCAAAATGATACGAAACAGCAAAGAAAAAAGCTAAAATATTTTATGGATAATGTTGTTTTAAAAAGTTGGTTTATCGAGTAAGAATTGATTTTGCAATAAGGGGAAATTTTATATAAAAAAAACAGGGAAATGGAAAGTGAACAAATATAAAATGATCTACAAATGATACGAAATAGCAAAAAGATAAATTGGCTTATAAGTTGGTTTATCTAATAATAATTAATTTCACAATTATGAGATATTATATTAAAAAGAATATAAATTAAGTAAGCGTGAATATCTAAAATAGTATTTAGGAACACAAGACCTGTATAAGTACCAGGTCTGATTTTCAGGGAACGAGATCAAACGACTTAGGATCGTCCCTTAATAACCCAATTGTGACCAAACTGACCTCAAAAATCAAGCAATCACAACCAAGACAGAAATAGGTATGGGGCTAGCAACCCCATCCTAAAAAATATTCCCGCAAAAGAATATTCCCTGAGCCGCGACAGAAATATGTGGATACATTTAACTGAAAGTCGAACACAAATAGATTAAATGAACATGCTAATACTCAATATACTAAGTACTCAGAGCCAAGACAGAGACAGGCATGGGGCTTGCAACTGCATCCCAAAAAAATATTTCCTGACAAGAAAATTCCCCAAACAGCGACAGAAATACGTAGATACATTAACTGACAATCCAACATAATCAGATGAATTTGCAAATCATCAACTCACAGCCGAGCCAGACAAAGGAATGGGGGCTAGCACCCCCACCCCAAAACATTTCCTCACATGAAATTTAGATGTATTTAACTGACAATCCGACGCGAACAGATTACTCTAACATTCGAATGCCCAATAAACTCGGTAATTTCAGGAACACGTATAAATTAGCAGCGATGAAATCGGCCCGGAGGATAAATTTTGCATAATGTTGCATATTCCTTTTGCTAAGCTTTCAAGTTCATTTGCACACTGAAGGCTGGAGTTACGATGCCATCAACATGCGTACGCGTAGGCAGGAGAGCTCTTATTAAAGCGGACAGATGCATAAACAACGCGCGCGTGCGCACGCAAGCAGGCAGGCGAGCGAGCAAGCACTCACGGAAAAAAGATAATACTATCCTGGACGTGAGTCACAAAAACTGACGTGGAAATATGAGATTTAGGAAAAATAAATCATAAATATATTGAAAATAACACACGCCTTAAAGATCGAAAAAAAACCTATATCAACTGACTAACAAAAACACATGAAAAGAAAAACAACGTATCAAAATGTACTTAGCGAGAGGTAAACAGGAAATTGAACAGCATTCAGACAAAAAAAAAAAAAAATGAAATAACAGATTCATATAAACTTTACAGCGGAGAACGACTGTGATACTCTCTCTCTCTCTCTCTCTCTCTCTCTCTCTCTCTCTCTATCGTAGATATTTCAAGTACGATTTAAAACACTTTATTAGTGAGTCTTTTTAAAAGGAATGTCACCGTCCAAGTTACAAAGGAATGTCACCTTCCAAATTACGAAGTACTCTCTCTCTCTCTCTCTCTCTCTCTCTCTCTCTCTCTCTCTCTCTCTCTCTCTCTCAACCTATAAACACCGGCCGGTAAATCATTCGTTTGAAACTCGTTTCATACCAAACCCCCCCCCCCCGCCCAACAAAGTGAAACGGGGATAACCGTTATTCATTAAACTCGGGCGATTGTTTCAGCTGAATATCGGGAGCCATGGCTTGGCTTAAAACCTGCCATTCGCAGAGATTGTGATTGTAGCAGATTTAATTTTATTTTCCTCTCTTGTTTATCAGGGTTGTCTTTATTATTATCATTATTATTATTATTATTATTATTATTATTATTATTATTATTATTATTATTATTATTATTAAGGACTGTCACAATTTCGCGAATAAATTACAATAAATATTATTACTGACAAGAACTGAAAGCTTTTATCAATATACAAACAATTTATTTGTGTTTAATTATTTTATATTATTATTATTATTATTATTATTATTATTATTATTATTATTATGAAGGGAGTAGACCCTCTTTCGGGCAGGTCTTTTATGCCCTTTTCAATATTATTATTATTATTATTATTATTATTATTATTATTATACCGTTTATACGTATGGATAATAATAATAATAATAATAATAATAATAATAATAATAATAATAAAACTAAATCAATAAAATAAATAAATTGTACTATTGCCATTATAGTGTATTTTCAATAAACAACAATTTAATCACCACATTAACAATGCTTTAGCAATATCAATAATAGCAGTAATGTTATTAATACCAAAAATAACATTTCCAAAACCTTATTTTCGCCTCCTCTGTTCCTCGAAATATAAACCAACAACAACAAAACAACCCGAATTCCTGAACGAAACAAAAAAGGCAAACAACTTTAATCCTGAAATAAAAAAAAAAGAGAGAAACAACAAAACCTTCAAGTTACACAAACAGATACATAAACGATATTCCCCTCCCCTCCCCTCCCCTTGACGAAACAAAAAGCGCCATTAAAGAAAATGCCAATACGCAACGAATCATCAAAACAACGCGGCGAAACATCAAAACAACTCGGCAAAAAAACTCGCCAGCAACAACAAGCAACAACAATACAGATATCAACTCAAGAGTGGGATCGACAAATATATATAAATATATATATATATATATATATATATATATATATATATATATATATATATATATATATATATACAGAGAGAGAGAGAGAGAGAGAGAGAGAGAGAGAGAGAGAGAGACTCACGTCAGGATCGAACCCCAGGTCTCCCAAATGAAAGGCCAAGCAAGGTGCTACCAATTGCGTGGGTCAAATGGTAGCGCCCTGGCCTTTCGTTTGAGAAACCCGGGTTCAATCCTGTTGTGAGTCAGAATTTTATTTTTGTGAAACACGTCTTCATGTGTTTATGAGTTCCAATGAATATATATATATATATATATATATATATATATATATATATATATATATATATATATATATATATATATATATATATATATATATATATATATATATATATATATATATATATATATATATATATAGAGAGAGAGAGAGAGAGAGAGAGAGAGAGAGAGAGAGAGAGAGAGAGAGAGAGAGAGAGAGACTGGAAGCCACAGCACAGGACGCAAGACCAGGCCATTATATATACAGCTGATGTCACAGTCGCCTAATGAATAGTGACCACACTCCACTCCACTCCACTCTCTCTCTCTCTCTCTCTCTCTCTCTCTCTCTCTCTCTCTCTCTCTCTCTCTCTTACTAACCAGCTCTCCTATACAGCACCACAGCCTTCCCGCAAATTGCAATTCATCTGTACACACACACACACACACACACACACACAAATTAGTTCGTTCGGCCGGCAACAGATGGCGTTGGTCTGCTCAAGTAGTTAGGTAATCTGCCGCCAGAGGGTGAATGAGATCCTACTTGATTCCGCGATCCTTGCGGACCCAAATTGTCCACCGGATTGCGATTTGAATAATCCAGTGCACTTTCGGCTCTACTTGAGGATGAAGCAGGTTTATATATAAATATAATGATCTTTCTAAGTCTGTCTATATGTTTTCTATGCAGATTAATACTTAGGATATTAAATATATATATATGCATCTCTATAAAGGTATGTGGATAATAATCTGTCAATCTATTTTCTATACAAATTAAAATTCAGAATATTAAAGAAATCTATAATTCTCTGTGAAGGTATATAGATAATCTATCTGAATCTATCTATGTATTTTCTATACAAATTAAAATTCAGAATATTAAAGAAATCTATAATTCTCTGTGAAGGTATATAGATAATCTATCTGAATCTATCTATGTATTTTCTATACAAATTAAAATTCAGAATATTAAAGAAATCTATAATTCTCTGTGAAGGTATATAGATAATCTATCTGAATCTATCTATGTATTTTCTATACAAATTAAAATTCAGAGTATCAAAGAAATATATCATTCTCTGTAAAAGTATAAAGATGATAATCTATCTATATATGTTACAATAAAAATAAATATTTAAATTTAAAAATAAATTACATTCCGTTTTCTATCACGTGCTAATGTCAGCCACAATGAAACAGAACTGTCTATATTTCGCTGTACCAAAAATATTCAAAAAAAAAAAAAAAGGTAATATATCTTTCCTTTTATTAACACAGTTCGTGGCATAGATGAATCGCTTTCCCACGGCAGAAAGTTTATTGCGAATAAAAATATATTACCATCATTTATGACAGTATGGCTACATTATGTGCTTATGTACTGTATGTAACTTCTGAGAATACAGTGAGCTTATGGTGAACTAGTTACAGTTCAATCATATATATATATATGCATATATATATATATATATGTATATATATACATATATATATCTACTGTATATATATATATATAAATTTCGGACTCACATCGGGATCGAACCCCGGTCACCAAAAAGGAAGGCCAGGGCGTTACCAATACACCCACATAAGCGTGGGCCAATTGGTAGCGCCCCGGCCTTCCGTTTGAGAGACTGGGGTTCGATCCAGGTGTGAGTCAGAAATCTAAATATAATATAATATATATATATACACACATATAAATATATACAAAGTTCCACTATAAATAAATAAATAAAAATCTACAATCGGCCCCAACGTAGAGAGAGAGAGAGAGAGAGAGAGAGAGAGAGAGAGAGAGAGAGAGAGAGAGAGAGAGAGAGACTCAGTTGTGTGAGGAGGTCATCTTAAAATACCTGAGCGAGAAAACTGACGCTCTGTTCAATCTTGCCGAGAGAGAGAGAGAGAGAGAGAGAGAGAGAGAGAGAGAGAGAGAGAGAGAGAGAGAGAGAGAGAGAGAATGGCCACAATGATACCGAACGGGAATGAATGCATTCCCATTACCGCTAGCTTACGGCCACAAAAGGTCGTTGACGCAAGCCAGGTAGTTTTCAGGAACCAATCAGGAATCAGGAGCTGGGAACCGCTGGGAATTGGGCAATACGGGCGGGTGTATGTATACGCAAATGCATGGTGCATGTATATTCGGTGAGTACACGCATGAATACGTTTGTTCGGGTTTCACGTATATATTTTTCAGTATACTTATACATGGGGGAATGTGTTTGGGTTTAAGAGTATACATATATGGTTTTTCATGCGTGTATGCATATGTATATAATTGAGTTTGGTGTGCAAGCAAACATTCATTAAAAATACACATTTGAGCTTATATATATGTGTATATAAAAAATATATATATTTATATATATATGTATATATATAACTACAGATACAGGTATATGTATATATACATGCATACATATATATACGTATATATATACATACATACCAAAACACATACATATACACAGAAAGTAAAATAAAACAACACACATAAACAAATGCAGACAGAGATTTACAGACAGCAAGGTACAAACGTCACCCCACCACACAAACGGATAATCAAAAAAAAAAAAAAAAAAAAAAAATAAGACAGACCACAAAACCTCACTACCGAACTCCAGACAGATTCCAAGGGTGACAGAACTCTGCCCAATTAGGCAGATTCGCGGGACATTCAGACGGGAGAGAGAAAAAAAAGGAGAGGAGAAAAATGACAGAAAAGGAGAGAGAGAGAGAGAGAGAGAGAGAGAGAGAGAGAGAGAGAGAGAGAGAGAGAGAGAAAGGTTCCTCCAGGCCTGAAAACCGTGAAAGAACGAATGAGGAGGAAAAAGTGGATGATAAAATGTAGGAAGTGGAAAAGCAAAAATTATGAGGAGAGCTTGATAGAAAAGGTTCCATTAGGCGATGAAAAGAAAAATGGAAAAATGAAAGACGAAGAGAAGTAAATGAGGAGGAGGAGGAGGAGGAGGAGGAGGAGGAGGAGGAGGAGGAGGAGGAGGAGGAGGAGGAGGAGGAGGAGGAGGAGGAGGAGGAGAAACCAAGATGGCGGCTCAAAAGTTTAAAATATAGATCTCATAAAACTGAAGATACTGAACGGAGCTTCAGCAGAAAAATTGAGAGGCCTTGCAGGAAGGGAGAGAGAGAGAGAGAGAGAGAGAGAGAGAGAGAGAGAGAGAGAGAGAGAGAGAGAGAGAGACTTTGAGGAGCGACTGAAGTGGTAATCAATACGTGATAGGCTGACTTAAGTAGCATAGTGGTAATCAATACGTGATAGAGCTGACTTAAGTAGCATAGAGATGGTGCAACAGAGAGAGAGAGAGATACTGAAGGAAAGAGGTGCCCAGAGAGAGAGAGAGAGAGAGAGAGAGAGAGAGAGAGAGAGAGAGAGAGAGAGAGAGAGAGAGAGTAGAATTTTCCTTCCAAAGTTATTAGGGAACCAGGGAAAACCCTCCGGATTGAAAAGAAAAAAAAATATGACCGAACCATGAACGGCAGACAAAAACACAACCAAAAAAAAAAACTAGGAGAAAAAAGGAAGGGATAAAAAAAAAGAAAATATAAAACATAAATAAAAATGAAAAATAAAAAAAAGCATGAAATGGTTTGAAATTACAGCTGACTAAAAAGTAGAAGCAGATTCTCAATGTGTTTCCCAAAAGAAGAATCTCTTTCAAATGAAACTGGAACGAGCTTTGAAGCATAAACGAAACTGGGAGAAACAACGAATTATAAAAAAACACAATCCCATACTATTATAACAACAATAACAACTCACAGCCAAATACAACTATAAATAATTATAATGAGTTAAATACAACTATAAATAATTATAATGAGTTATGAGTTTTTATTACTATTAGAACCGAAAGTATATTTTCATAATACTATTTTATTATTTGAATTAACAATGTCAAACCAACAATTGAAAAATTATAAAAATAAAAAATACAAAAACTAGAAAATTTACTTAAAGACATTAAAAACCTATTAGAAAACTTTCTTACACCTTTGCAGAACCAAAAAAAAAAAAAAAAATTGAGGTCTACATATAATGAACATAACTTGAACTTAGAAACTGTTTGTCTAAGCACTTATCGCGATGGGTTTTGGTGGGTGGGGATAGTGGGAGGGGGTTTGTGTTGGGGAGGGGGATGTCTGTGAAGATTATGGAGGGGAGGGGAAGGGGAGGAAGGAGTAAGGGGAAGGGGAGTGGCTAGTGAAATACCGGAATAGTGGGAGGGGTTTCTGGTAAGGAGTTGGTATTTGGTAGGGAGGGGAATCTGTGACGATGGAGGAGGGAAGGGGAAGGGAGGGGAAGGGGAAGGGAAGGGAAGGGGAAGGGGAAGGGGAGGTGGAGGGGGAATGAAAGTGAATAGTAAAATTCCAGAATGATGGAAGGCAGTTAGTATAGGAAAAGTGAGTGCCTCTGAAATTAGGGGAGGGGAAGAAGGGGGAGGGGGAAGAGGGGGGAGGGAAAAGGAAGATGGCAAGTGAATTTCCCACCTTAGGCCAACCGTGTTCGCCGGAGCGTGTGATGACGGAGGGAGAGGCCATTACGTGAGAGACCTCGAGAGTAAATATAAAAAAAGAATGTTTACATATTAATCAGATACAGAACAGATTAAATATTAATAAACATTGGCGTTTAATAAGAGATATTAATAAATACAGAGAGAGAGAGAGAGAGAGAGAGAGAGAGAGAGAGAGAGAGAGAGAGAGAGAGAGAGAGAGAGAGAGATTAAGTTGACAAGGGTTTATATAGCCATTATTTAATGTATAACATTTCCCTAAAAAGAAAGAGCAAAGTTTACAGCAATTAAAAGCAATCTGAAAATGAATGAAAACTTCCCTTCATGCATCCCAATCTTCTTCAGCAGCGGCGCCCCCCCCCCAACCACAATCCCCCCTGGTTCATTCACTATGCATAATCACATCAGAATTCTTCAAGCACATCAAAACTTCTAGTAATTACCAAAAAAACAAAAAAAAAGAGAGACAAACTTCCCGAATTAAAAATAAAGGAAAGATTCACTTCATTATCAGAATAAAAAAAAAATGCAAGACTATTTTTTAAAACTTTTCCTTAATCATGAAACTGGACTTCTTAAATAAAAGTAAAAAAAAAAAGGAAAAAGGAAAAAATAAAAGTTTCAAGTAATGCCTTCACTCATTCCATTTCCTTAATATGAGGCGAAAAAGATGTGCATTTTCCTCTCACCCACCCCTCCCCCTCCTCCCCCCACCTCACTCTCTCCCACTCCACACTCCACTCCACTCCTTGCCTGAAAGTTGCCCCAAAGGTGAGACGAATAAATTAGGCAAGCGTGTGCCTTCTTGAAACTCAATTACCTCCCAACTCCTCCAGGATCGCCCGAGAGTCATGAGCCTATCAAAATGTATATAGTATGCTCTCTCTCTCTCTCTCTCTCTCTCTCTCTCTCTCTCTCTCTCTCTCTCTCTCTCTCTCTCTCTCTGTGATATTGAGATTGAGACTGAAAATACAATGCCTTTCCTCTTGATGAACGAATGCCCTACCCGTCTCTCTCTCTCTCTCTCTCTCTCTCTCTCTCTCTCTCTCTCTCTCTCTTTATCTATCACGAGCACTTGTATATCGATCTGAATTGGCAGAAACATATACATATCTGTATATCCATTTATACGTAATGTACCCAATACACATATACACAAACACATATATATACATAAAAAAAATTCTTACTCATATATATGCATGCATTTATGTACTGTAGGCACGTATGTATGTATATTTCTGTGTGTATGCAAAACCTTCTATAATCATATAATTTCATCTTCCCATTATCTCCTGCAATCCCACAAACCTCATTATCCCAACATCATCAACCATTCCTTAAACTGCCCAGACCGGAAACAGCCCTTTGACTCTCAAACATGAACCTGGAACCCGCCACCTGACCCCAACCCCCCAAGACTGATTACATAACACGGCCAGAGAAGAGTCATAACATAACATCGACCTCATCTTCCGCTACAAATGATTTCTTTTCCAGTTTATAAAATATTCCGGAGGAAGTGTTTGTAATGTTCCAGTTACCGGGAATATTTTCGGGCTGTAAACATAAGCTTATGTTGTTCTCTGTGATAGTCTCGTGTGTATGTATGTAAATTAGACAGCTTTTGCTGTTCGGTAATATTCTGGGTGAAATGGTCTTTGAGTTTGTATGTGATTAATAAATATGAATTATTGGCGATTTCGAAGACAGATAATGTCTCAGGAAACGTGTATATGACTGTCTCGGGGATGACTGCCACAAACATTCTCAAATAATAATAAAAACGTTTGGTATTACACACCAAAAATACTCTATATTCCTTCACCATATATTATGCGTAAATATTCTTCAAGTTTTTCTGGAGTTATGGAATAATAATGAATTTTTTAAAATATGAAGACAGATTAGGTTCCGGAAACGGGAACATGACTGCTGTACATATTCTAAATTAATAATAAAAAACTCTGCAATATTCACCGAAAAACATTCTATATTCTTTCACTGATCCTGTAGTAGAGTAATGAATTCCCAGCTGCAGTAAAACGTAGAACCTTCTACAAATTTAAAAGCCTAACTCTTTTCAGAGACCCATAATGTACATTCAGCTCCAGTTTAATTAACCGGACAATATGAGCTCGGAAAAAGAAATGTTATATTTAGACATAAGTCGGGACCTCTCCTCAAGTCATCTTAAGAGATATTCATTGCAGTGAGCTGATGTTGATTAAAAGTAGTCTTCTATGAAGTCTGAATTTATAAATTTTTAAAACATATTTGACTTTTCATTCTATGGTTTTGCAGTGAACTGATGTTGATTAAAAGTAGTCTTCTATGAAGTCTGAATTTAGATATTTCTAAAAATATTTGACTTTTCATTCTAAGGTTTTGCAATGAACTGATGTTGATTAAAAGAGGTCTTCTATGAAGTCTGAATTTACATAATTTTAAAACATGTTTGACTTTTAATTCTAAGATTTTGCAGTGAACTGATGTTGATTAAAAGTGGTCTTCTATGAAGTCTGAATTTAGATATTTTTAAAACATATCTGACTTTTCATTCTAAGGTTTTGCAATGAACTGATGTTGATTAAAAGTGGTTTTCTATGAAGTCTGAATTTATATAATTTTAAAACATATTTGACTTTTCATTCTAAGGTTTCAGATAATAATTTTGTGTAAGGTTTTCAGATAATTATTTCTTTATGGAATATGTCAGGAATACTTATAAAATATTACAGGGAGATTCTGAAACATTAAAAATATTGGAGGGACTTTTATAAAAATACCAGCTTTCATTTTGCCTCTTATAACTTCACTTGATTATGTTTTTAAAAACAGAGCAAGTGGCATTTAAAAACATATTATATAGCAAGGGCATTTAAAAAAATATTAAAGGGGGATTTAAAAATACATTAGAGAAACATTTAAAAAAAAATATTAGCATATTAACGTTAGGCCATTTACTGCTAAATCCAGGCAGATACGAGGATCTCAAAAAAATATAGTTCCATTGTTTCAAAATATGTTTTTTTTTTTATCATTCAGAATACACAAATTTCTGGATACCAAAATCACCTCAGACCATTTTAGAAAAAAAAAACTGCGCTTTAACGTACGTCCCAGCATTTAAAACAACTCCAGCAATAAATAAAAGCTTCCACTAAAATAGCAGACACCCAGTATCACTCGTCAAAAAAATTATACTTATAAAAAAACAACAATAAACCGATTAAACAAACAACACATAAAAAATAAACAAAAAAACATCAGAACACACTCGTGCAACTATTAAACAGCGTCCAAATACGTCATAACGAAAAACAAAAACAAAAAAGGAAAAAAAAATTCATCTAGCGATACAGCTCACACTGACAAATAAAAACGCACGCAAAAGTTAGGACCTAACTGGATTTAGACAAAGCGTGACGTCACTTCCATCCATGATAATGGACTTTGTTCTGGGAAAAGGAACAATTTGCTAGATTGCATATTCTGAATATTTTTTTTCTCTCTCTCTGGAATTGTAGAGAAATACATGTGCATCTTTTAACTCTCTCTCTCTCACTCTGGGAAAAGGAACAATTTGGTAGATTGCATATTATAAATATTTTTTCTCTCTCTCTCGAATTGTAGAGAAATACATGTACACCTTCTAACTCTCTCTCTCTCTCTATATATATATATATATATATATATATATATATATATATATATATATATATATATATAGAGAGAGAGAGAGAGAGAGAGAGAGAGAGAGAGAGAGAGAGAGAGAGAGAGAGAGAGATAATATATAGAGATAATATGTTTTATTATTATTATTATAAAATCCACGTCAGAAGGTGAGTGAACACCGGGACTTTGAACAAGGACTTTCGTAGTTTATTCTACATTTTCAAGTTCACACTGAATACAAAAGAAGGGGGTAACACAACACACACACACACACACACACACACACACACACACACACACATATATATATATATATATATATATATATATATATATATATATATATATATATATATATATATATATATATATAATACCAACAGTGTGTAAAAGAAAATATAAAAAGGTTGTTCTCCTTCTTATTCTTGGCTTAATCCCTAGCCGGGGTCGCTGTTTTCAAAGGACGTTCTCCACGTGCTTCTATCTTAAGAAAATACGTTTGTACATTTAAAAAATGACACACATACACACAAACAAACCTAAAATATGTTCAAGAAATAAAATTTGTTCTCCTCAGCTTAATCCCTAGTCGGGGTCGCTGTCTTCAACGAGGCTTTTCTAGGTGCTTCTATCTTAAAAATACACTTTTTTTCTATACGCAAATTTTAAGAAACTGTAAAACAGAAACGTAAAAACTATACACAAACCTCACCACGTCTCCCTTTTAAATGCGCCTACAAAAAAAAAAAAACCTTCTCTAGGAAATATCTATAACTACCATCAATCACGGAGACACTTCTTCCCCCCTCCCCCTACCACCCCCACCCCCTAGGCATCGCCCTGCAATCAAAAGACCTCCTAAAAATAAAAAAAGAACTCGAGTGTTGATTCTTGTACCCGATGGGAGGATATACCACATTCAGTGATCATAACACCCCTTCACCCATCTCCCCAACACCCAAAACACCCCTGTCCCCTTTCATCAAAGTCCTTTACCATCCCCCCCCCTCTCCCACCTCTGCTTCCCTCTCCCTCTCTCCAACAGCCAACACAATCTAGGAAATCTCCTCCATGAGGTTGCCAGCCTCCTCCTCCGCCACCTTCTCCTCCTCTCCAGCAGGTCGTTCCTTCGCCTAAATCTACTCCAGAGAGAGAGAGAGAGAGAGAGAGAGAGAGAGAGAGAGAGAGAGAGAGAGAGAGAGAGAGAGAGACTAAAATATAAACTAAATTATCAATTAATATCATACCATTGATTTGACACGAGAGTATTTGAAACGTGGGTAGGTAAGACCGTAGACTTTCACGGGCTTTTTATCATTGTGTACCTTACTATTTCATTCCCTCCAGCACACAAACGAGAGAGAGAGAGAGAGAGAGAGAGAGAGAGAGAGAGAGAGAGAGAGAGAGAGAGAGAGAGAGAGAGAGAGAGAGAGAGAGCATATCTTCCCTCTGAACACCACTGTTACAAAATATTTGCTATGCAAAATCATTTTTTTATATGAAGCTCGCATTAGGTCTGAATATTTATGCATGAACTTTCCCTTCCCAGGAGAGTGCATCGTATAATCGTATTTCATGCAATAATGCCTATCTGCAGTATTGCATGCAATACCAACTTTTGCCTGCATTTGTACGGAATGCAATCTCTCTCTCTCTCTCTCTCTCTCTCTCTCTGTTACTGACATGATTGGGGTATGCATACATCTCTCGAGTTCTCCTCCGCTGGTCTCAGAGTTTGTAACTTGGTTCATAATGGTTGCGTCATGTGTTTGTCCACGAGAGAGAGAGAGTTGCTTCATTAATGAAAATTACTTGGATTATTTTTTCAATATTTAGTCCTCAGAATTTATAACTGATTTTTGAGAGAGAGAGAGAGAGAGAGAGAGAGAGAGAGAGAGAGAGAGAGCATTGCTGACTTGATGACAAATTAGATTTTTTTGTAATATTTAGTTGTCAGGACTAATACCTTTCTGCTTTGAGAGAGAGAGAGAGAGAGAGAGAGAGAGAGAGAGAGAGAGAGAGAGAGAGAGAGAGAGAGAGAGAGAGAGAGAGAGACTTCTCTCTCCTTTAAAGAAAAGAGGAACAACACAGCACATAAAATTGAATTCAGAGGAAGTGATAAACGAAGTGAGTGACCCGGGACCTTTCAAATGGCCGCTACAACTTTAGGTCAGAGAATATATAACTATTTAAAAAAAAAAACTTTAATACTGTTATTTATTAATTAGTCCTTTTTAAAGTATATAAATAAGTTTAAAATTCAGGGATAATATGATATCACACACGCCTTTTTTCATATGCACTTTAATATTATTTATTAAAATTAGTCTTTTTAAATATATAAACAAATTTAAAATTCTGGAATTATATGACATCACTGACGCGTTTATTAAAAAATCCTTAATATTATTATTATATAATCATTTCTATTTTTTTAAAGTATATGAATGAATTCAAAATTTAAGCTGATATCACTGAGGATACCTGAAACTTTCTATTTGTATGCTAACTGCTAAATAATCTGCAAAAGTATTCACGCAGAAATTGAAATATACGCTAATATGAGATGCCCGCATACACTGATATAATTAAATTTAAAATACTGAAACAAACCAGAACCTTAAAATAAAAAAAAACTCTTGGACCACTTGGCAAATATCGATTCGGCGCCAGGAACGACCTAATCTATCTACCATCGCGGGGAGAGATTCTTACGTAAAGAAGTGTTCAGATGGAAATTGTCGATATATAAATCTCTCACGTGGACTGTTATCACAAGTGTGAGTTTGTGTGTATTCAAAACACACACATACACACACACACACATATATTTATATATATATATATATATATATATATATATATATATATATATATATATATATATATATATATATATATAGTGTTCAGTATACAGCAATTTCAGTTTACAAGCACGTGTTCTTACAAGAAGAGAGAGAGAGAGAGAGAGAGAGAGAGAGAGAGAGAGAGAGAGAGAGAGAGAGAGAGAGAGAGAGAGAAAGCATTAACAAATTCACAAATAAAAATGATCCCAACTGAATCATAAGCCCTGCAATATATATATATATATATATATATATATATATATATATATATATATATATATATATATATATATATATATATATATATATATACACACACACACACACACACACACACACATATATATATATATATATATATATATATATATATATATACACACACACACACACACCCATAAGTATTCCAGATTCACCTGCCAATACCAAACTAAAACCACAACACCCAAACTTTATTAACTGAGTTCCCAAAACACACTGCAACAACAAATTTGTTCAATATAAGCTCCTTTAAACTCGTTGGCAACAACAAAAACGCGTCAGGGGGTCCACTGACCCACAAAAACTAAATTTGGAACCCCCCAAAAAAACGACAAATGGATTTACTTAGGGTTCGATGTACTTTCGAATTGGCAGCAAAAGCGGCGGGATAAATTGCATTACGGGGCGAATGTGGGTTATTCTGGGGTACAAAAAAAAAAAAAAAAATTCCCTTGAAATATGTAACATGGGGATTTTGACATTTAAAAAACAGTGATTTATGGCGGTTGGTATTGGAATTATTATTTTCGTGATATACTGAGATGAAAATGACTTTTATAGATTTTTAATAAATTGGACAATGGATTTAGAATAAAGATTAAAGGATTAATCTGTAAAATATAGACTGATCTAGCCAGCTACAATATCTCTGTAAAAATACCTGTTCATATATACAGTATGTATATATGTAAATGTGTATATATATATATATATATATATATATATATATATATTATATATATATATATAATTATATATATATAAATATATATGTGATTTATATATATATATATATATATATATATATATATATATATATATATAAAATATATATTAAAAATCAAACATCATAGGTACTGATAAGCAGTTCAATCATCATAAAACCTATCAAAATACTGTAAAAATTACAAACATATACCACATATATATGAAACATCCTTAAGATAATTATGCAATAGTAAACAACCTCAAGGTGATTATATACTGGTAAACAACCGTATCACCAACACCTGTCAAAATTCTGCAAAAGAAAAAACCTGCAAATCTTATATATCATACGTTATAATAGTAGACACTAGGCGCAGCCGATGACCTCAGAGGCTGCTGCCTGCGGTTGCCAGGGCGTAGTTTCTTCCCTCGGTGCTGCTTCGTCTCATAGATAATCATCCCAGTCCGCAAAAGGAGTTTTGGACCCCCCTTCGACGCAACTAAAATCGGTCTTCAATGGCGAGAGAGTGAGAGACACGAGGGCCGCGTTCAGTGTGGGGAAGTTTCACGGGGCGGAAAACGGACACGCCCACTGTCAACTCCCCGTTTTCTATGCGGCTCGATCGGTATCTCGTTTTCTATGGGTTGTCAATACCTGACACTTTGCGACAGAAACTTTGAATTATAGCTATGATATAAGTGATATTTTATACAGTGATTGCTTCGGTTTTAAATGGTGGAATTAAAACCCAATGGGAAATTCTAACTTTTTTTCAAGTGTTAAATAAAGTAAAATATCTTATACACATCTTTTAAAAATTTTGCAAAAAACATAAGAACAATTAAACTCAAAATTTCATCTAATTAAAAAATCCTCATACGAAAAAACGACATTTATTAATGGAACTAAAAATTTCACAAAAACACATAAAAACACAGAGACACGACTTCAATTGACGCCCACGAAAAACAAAAAAACACTAATTTCTGACAATATCATTCACACAGCGAAAATCTGAAGTAATATTCAAATTCCCAGAATTCCAACAGCTTAAATATATATCTGAAGAACGCGACACATTTCTGTATGGAAATATAGCCCTTAATAACGATTTCCACGAATATAATATTTCAAGAGACCCTTGTCACGAACAAACAATTCATCACGAATCTTAAGACTGAACAAACATTCATTTTCACCGTGTTGTTCAAGACCCGCTTTAGCGATATTCCTTGGAATGTAGATTATTACCGTACAAGGAATTTAAGACATCTCCAATATCTTGCGTCAAATTCCAATTCTGATAAAAGCACCACGGAAACGTCTCCACGTTTTACACAAGAGATACAACATCTCTTTACAATTATACAATATCATCTTTCCATTATTCCACTCGAGAATCCACTTGTCACTTGTCAAAACTTTAACTCGTAAATATAAAGTTATATTACTTTATATATTTAACACACATCGATAGGCGTCAGTAATCTAATATTACCACGACAAGTTGAACACACCGAACTTCCTTTAATTACTTAAAGTTACTTTCTAATTTCAAAACGAGTCAGTATGATAAGTAATTACGTCAGTACAGTTGAATCTCCCACTGGCTATCTCGTGCGGAAAGCCGAATTCGAATTCACTCAAAATTGTTTTTATTAGTTCTACGCTTTCAGAATTTTATATATTTCACTCAAATTTTGTTTCATTACTTCTATACTTTCAGAATGTTATATAAAGTCATATTGTGTCACACATCCATTAACAAGAATGGGAGAAGCCCAAAAATCTTGCCCTCACAAACTTGTCAGTTATGCGAAACAAACAATTTCTTAAATGCACAAACCACTTCTGTCCACACACAAACACACACATACAAAAGTTACCACAATTTATTAAGTTTAAGTGTAATACCGGGTATCTATACCATTTTGTATTGTGTAGAATGTTAAAATATTAAATTTCACCAGAGAGAGAGAGAGAGAGAGAGAGAGAGAGAGAGAGAGAGAGAGAGAGAACCACTTAACATTATTGGTTATACGATACTGCAAGAGCAAGGACATTTCTAAACGAGAGAGAGAGAGAGAGAGAGAGAGAGAGAGAGAGAGAGAGAGAGAGAGAGAGAGAATCACTACTTAACGTTATAGGTTATATGATTCTGCAATAGCAAGGACGCTTCAAAACGAGAGAGAGAGAGAGAGAGAGAGAGAGAGAGAGAGAGAACGTTATAGGTTATATGATTCTGCAATAGAAGGACGAGAGAAAACAGAGAACATGTAAAACATCTTGTCTAATTAAATCTATACAACCATACTGGAAGCTACTTGCAACTCTTACTAGGAAAAGCAAAAACATTATTTACTAATTGGCAACTGAGTAACTACTTATTGCCATTTCAGGAAGTTATAGGATATATATGTGCTCCTCTCTCTCTCTCTCTCTCTCTCTCTCTCTCACACACACACACACACACATACTTATACAAAGAAAAACACACATACACACACCTGAAAAAACTGAACTTCAAAAAAGCATTCAATATATCTAAGGACTCTAAGGCATTCCTTCCCCTTCCCTTCCCCGTATTTTTAGGGGTAAGGTGGGGGCCAAAGGGTTAACAACACGTTCTCCCATTTACGCTTTACATAATTAATCTTGGAAGGCTTAATCCAGCCGGTGCCAGGAAAAAAAAAAAAAAAGAGAAGAAAAAAGAGTAAATGATTTATGAAAGCCTCAGTAATGTGACACTCGAAAAACTGGGGAATTTTTCCCCTCTCTGGAAAAAGTTTAAAGTGATTGCATACTGCGTGAGTTGCTTTCGTTATTAATGGAGAATTTGTGTGTGTGTTTGTGTGAGTAATCTATTTAACACTCTCTCTCTCTCTCTCTCTGTATACATGTATACATTTTTGTGTATCCAATTGCTCCAAATCTTCTCGTATTCATGCAAATGATTTTGTCTTCCTTATATTCATATACTTTCTTTTTTAATGCACGAAAATTCATCTATCTATCTATCTATCTATCTATCTATCTATGTGTATCTAACTAGCGTCATTAAAATTCAATAAATTCAATCATCCTCATATAACCAAACGCATCACTGTGCCTTCCTCATATTTAAATAACCCTTCCTTTTCAGAATCACGAAACTTTCATATTTTTCTAAAAATTCTCCTCCGAAAACGCGATCTCCCTACGACATTTCTCTCGGGCACTAGGTTTTACTTTCCATATAGTTTACGAAGTTCAGTCCGTATTTCCCCGGGAATATTATTATTTTCGTTTTTCGGAGGGCTGCAGAGAGGCCCTGGTATTACTTCCGTTTTTCGCAGGTCTGCAGAAAGGCCCGGTATTACTTTCGTTTTTGGGGAGGCTGCAGAAAACCCGGGGATGCTTTTATCTGGATAAACGCTGGAGATATTCTCACCATCTAGATTCTTGTTTTCAGTATATATATATATAAATTTTGATTTTCAGTGAGTATATATCCATTTTCGAAGCGATTGTTTATTATTTATTTAGATTTTTCCGTGAGTCAAAATGCTCTGAATTTCTCTCCGAAGGCCTTGCGTTGTTTGATATTTGTTTTACGTAAAACTGTATATATGTGTATTTTTCTTTCTTTATATAAAATTATTTTTCTCACTATCTCATTTTTAACGAATTTCTAATCTTTTTTTGTTATTTTCTTAACGGCATAATTTTTTTCCAGGTACTTGTAAGACATTCAATCTGAATTTGTTGCTTTCTGATTTCAGAAAAGTCTAATTATAACATTTTGTACTCATTATTTTGAATTCAATAATTCACTCCATGAAACTAAAAATTCGAATTTCCATATTTTAACCCCAAACTTCATTTACTGCAACTTTCCTCTTTGTAAACCACTAAATCAATATCACAATTACTTTCCCATCTTATACAATTCCACAGACAATTTCACAATCGAACACACACGAAAAAAAATCACAGTCGCATTTTCAATAAAAAAAATTCACGCACTTCAAAAAATTCCACCAACATCAGATTCGAGATATTTGAACATCACAAAAGCAATCTCATATCATTATCAATATTCCACTTATCACGTGGCTAATACGCAATATGGTTTATAAATAAGAAAAACATGAAAAAATAATTCATTGTGATACATTATTCTGGAAATGAAATAAGTTACAATGAGAGTATATATATGTCATTGTCAATTTGCTGCAGAATTCACATAAAATGCATCAAAGTTATGTTACGTTGGACATGAAAAAGATATTTTAGATACAAATGTCAAAAGCATCTATAGGGTTCATAATAATAATAATAATAATAATAATAATAATAATAATAATAATAATAATAATAATAATAATAATAAAATAATTCACGAAGGAGACGACCTCTTTCAAGCAAGTTTTGTTGAATAAAATGGCTGCAATTTGCGAACTGATTTTATACTGAGTTCTCTCTATTCTTCTAATAATTCGCTTTTCCTGCACATCAATATTAGTCAATAATTGGTCAATGTTCATATTTCGATAGATAAAACGGCGTATTTCTGCTATTTTATCCGTCAACAACAACAACAACAACAATAATAATAATAATAATAATAACCTACAAAATGAATGATCAAATAACCACAAATTTAATATACTGCCAAAGCATATATTTACAAACTGAATTCTGAGGCAAACGCACCGTGAAGACGTTTCACAAAAAAAAGCGAACAAAATTATGACAACAAAAACGTTTAAGTCTCTGCAATTTGTTTCCAAACGTCTATGAAAACGTTTACGTGGCCGCAGCAAACTATTTCCCGTCCTGTGACTGGTCCCCAAATAACTACAAATTTCACGGATTCTGGTAACTTGAAAGAGAAACGTGTATCACAAATTTTCTTTATGAAGCTGCCTTTTTTCATTCATTTATCTTTTACTAAAGTCTCTGGCTATATTCAGGAGTCTCGAAATGTTTCACGGAGTCGTCTTTATCATAAATTATAAATAAATGTATAAATATAAATATATATATACGTATATACATACATATATATATATATATATATATATATATATATATATATATATATATATATATTCATTAATTTTTTTACATTGTTTTTGTGTTTAGTTCTGTAAGTATTATTTGACAATATTTGGAAGTATAATTATTTATTTTGTATCACTGTAATGTTTTGTATTTTCTATCACTGAATTTATATATGCATATATGTAATACATGTATACGTATATATGCATATATATACTGTATATATATATATATGTGTATGTATATATATATATATATATATATATATATATATAATATTCTTCAATGATAGAAAATACAAAATATTAGTGATACAAAATAACTGAATTGTAATTCCAAATATTTTCAAATATTTAGAGAACTAAACACAAAAATAGTGTAAAAAAAATAAGTAACACAAAAAATACATAAATAACTACATGAATTACCTTTTGATACTGAAAACCATCAGAAAATATATATTTCGTAGTAATTTTAACTGCGAAATATAATGATGTTCAGTACCAAGAGGTAATTCCTATAGTAAGTTATGTGTTTTTTTGTGTAATTCATTCATTTTTTAAAACAACCTTTAAACTTCTCGATACTATATTAGATAGCTAAACATATAAATGACGTAAAAGTAAATGAATACAGAGAAAAAAATTCTTACAGGAAAATGACTTAAAAATAAATGAATAAAAAAAAACAAATTGCAACAGGAATTTTGTCTCCTTGCTGACAACCATTAAAAAAATATATATACTTTGTAGGTAAATTTCCCCATCAAACTTCTGGACACAATAAATAATAGGAAAGACTGTAAATTTCCCAACTCGTTCCTTTTGTCCAACAAGAAAAAAAGACAAATTAATTATAACAAGGCGAAAGGATCTTCCCCACATCAAATAAAAATGCGAGAACGATGTACTCGCCTGAATTTGGGAAAAGAGCTGGGGAAGAATGGGAGGAGGGGGGTTAGGTCCAGCAAATTCAACGTTAAATCAACCTGTGGGGGGAGGGAATGTTCCCCCTTCCCTTTCCCCTGCTCCCTAAAGGGTGCTGAGCTAGCACAATGCTCCCCCCGCCCTGATTACGGTAGGTGCAGCAAATTCAATGTTAAATCAACCTGTGGGTGGGGGGTTTATTCCCCCTTCCCTTTCCATAACTCCCCATTTCTCCAAGGGTGGTGGGAAACCCTCCCTTCCCTTCCCCCAAGGGTGTTGGGCAAATCCCCTTCCCTTCGCCAAATGGTGCTGGGCAACCCCTTCCCTTCCCAAAGGGTGTTGGGCAAACCCCCTTTCCCTTGCCCAAGAGAGCTGGGCAAATCCCCCTTCCCTTCTATATCCCCCTCCCCTAAGGGTGCTGGACAAACCCCCTCCCTTCCCACACTCCCCTTTCCCCCCAGGGGTGCTGGACAAACTCCGTCTCCCCCTACCCCTAGGATCACGTGTCCATTAGGACATGCAACATTCAGCGGACATTCTTCATGGAGGATTACAGTGTCCTCTCCTCCCCCTCCCCCTCCCCTCGCTCGATTTCGGGTCATCTGTTTTAACCTGACCTCGTTTCCGCCTTAAATTAAACTGTGGCGATGCGTGGTTTTATTTTACGGGTTTTTTTTTTTTAAACGGTTCTTATAACGTGTCCGTTTGACGGATTTATGGCCTGTATTTATTTTGTGGTTACTGTGGTTTATCGTCTATATTTATGGCCGTTTTATTTATTGTGGTTATTTTGGTTCTTCTTCTCCCTACTGTGTTTTTATTTATGTCCTTACTTATTCCCCCCTTTCATTTTTCGTTTTGTCAATATCATTCTTTGGGTGTTCCCTTTTTTCGTATTTTTGTCAGTATCATTATTATCCCTCTTTTTGTCATTATCATTATTTGGGTGTTCATAATCCTATCTCCCCTTTATATTCTTACAGCCTTTACATCACAGAATATTACAGATATTACAAAATGTTTCAGTACTAACATTTCAGGATAAAATACAAAAATTACCATTTACATTGTAGTATCAAATATCTTTTAAGCGATACAACAGAACACGCCCAATAGCATATGCCTTAACTTCAATATTAACTGGTTAGTTTCTGTATAATATTTAAGCAAATTCAAGGGCATTCCACAATAATAATAATAATAATTAATAATAGCCCTGCCGGTATATTTCGACAGATTTATGGTACATGAACAATACATGATAATTTCTTATTGAAGTAAATTTATGATGATAATAATAATAATAATAATAATAATAATAATAATAATAATAATAATAATAATAATAATAATAATAATAATAATAATAATAGCCCTGCTGCTGGAATATTTCAACAGATTTTAATGTACATGAACAATACATGATAATTTCTTATTGAAGTAAATTTATGATAATAATAATAACAATAATAATAATAATAATAATAATAATAATAATAATAATAATAACAGCTCTGTTGGCAATATTCCAACAAATTTAAGATATATGAATAATAAACTTGACATTAAAGCAAGTTCATGGACGTCGCATAATAATAATAATAATAATAATAATAATAATAATAATAATAATAATAACCTCATGAATAACAAAATCTATAATTACATATTCATAATTCGAATCACTGCCGGATGTAATACAAGAGATAACTTGGATTTTTTAGAGAGAGAGAAAAAAAAACTATCTAAACGCGTAGAGAGATTCCATACGATCAACAGGTATGGAACGAGTACCAATTTTTTTTTTTATGGGTAGACAGGATTGATACAAGTCTATGTAAATGCCAGGACTCTTGGTAATAATAATAATAATAATAATAATAATAATAATAATAATAATAATAATAATTTTTGCAAGTTCACATATTACAATGGCGATATATAATAATAATAATAATAATAATAATAATAATAATAATAATAATAATAATAATAATAATTTTTGAAAGGTCACATACTGAAATGGCGTTACAATACGCGTGGTCAACAAAACGAACATGACAGTGATGACAACCACATAATAATTTTCTGAACCACAAAATCATAATAACAACATTTCACAATCAATAACAATATCGTCACAATCACAACACAGCAACGATAGTGAATAACAATGACTAAAATCTCCTTTTCTGGTTATTGCTAATACTTTCTATATCACAGACGACACCACAGGCATAATTACGATAACGATATCTACAATACTGCAGCCGATACGATACAAGAGGGAAGCTGCGATACTTTGAGTGAAACGCCGACCTCTCTCTGAATCTCAGGTGGATAATTATCCCACCCCCTTATCGCCCCCTCCCCCTTATTAATGAGAATCCCGATCCAAGTGTGTTTGTACCTGGGCCGTCTTTACTTTCTCTCTTTCCATTTCTCTAATTTTCTTTATTTTCTCTAATAATTTTCTCACTATTTCTGTCGCCATCTTTTTCAACAGCTGACTTCATATCAATTTTCTTTTTGTCATCACTTTTTACGAAATCATTCTCTCACTTTCTTTTTTTTACTCTCTCTACTACACTTTCCCCCCCTCCTCGTCTTTTGCTCTTCACTCCCTCCATTCCTCACTCTTTCACGTGAAAGGGGGAAGAGGCGTGACGGGAGGAACCGGGAGAAAGTATCAAGAATTCTTTTCTATTTTTCTCCTCTCGGACAGACGCAATGAATATCCTCCATCATACACGCAAGTACACTAAAAGGATCTCACACCAAAACAAAGTGTACTTTACACTATTGAGAGAGAGAGAGAGAGAGAGAGAGAGAGAGAGAGGCAGCGATTTCGAGAAAGAGAGCGGACAGGAGAGAGAGCCGAGGGGAGAAAGGCCCGTTGCGTGTGCTCTCACCGGCGTACGGGGCAGAAGTGAGAGAGGCTGCAGAGTTGTATGTGTATCAGAGAGAGAGAGAGAGAGAGAGAGAGAGAGAGAGAGAGAGAGAGAGAGATCCTTTATCAACTCCTTTGCCATACGGTGCTTTCTCTCTCTCTCTCTCTCTTTCTCTCTTGATTACTCTATGCAACCAGATGTTTATCTGGTCGTAAGAAGAAATTGTATGGAGAGAGAGAGAGAGAGAGAGAGAGAGAGAGAGAGAGAGAGAGAGAGAGAGAGAGAGAGAGAGAGGGAACCATAAACTCAAAACCGTTATAGAATAAATAAAAAAAAAACACCCAAAACAGTTAAAAGCAGAGTGACGAAAAGAAAGCTAATTTAACCTCGACAATAAAATTAAAATAAAAAAAAATCGCTTAAAAAAAAAACCTATGCCAGGCCGAAACTGGGTCAACAGAGGTCATAAAAACAAAACAGGGGAGGAACAAGTTAATTTTAAAACCTGGCAACGTAAAACTACAAAAAAAAAAAAATTAAAAAAACTCAAAAAACAAAAATAGAATCAGTTCAGTCAAACTGCCTTTAAAGTTGAAGGGAAAAAAATTCTCAATTCTCCGCATTCCTGCGAAATGCCTTTAAAATCTAAACGTTTGCTGAACCCGCCCCCCCCCCACTTTCAACAAACGTGTAATAACGTTTGAGAGATTGAAACATTAATAAAGAATCCTCGCCGATTTGCAATATTACGATCCGGGAAGATCCCGTTCGGAATTAAAAAAAAAAAAAAAAAAAAAAAAATGGCATACAGTAAACAGGGGAGGTGGGTGTCTTTTTATCTCTCAGTCTCTGTCAGAGAAACAATGCTAACTGTTTCCCTAGGTTTTCTTATCTCTCTCTCTCTCTCTCTCTCTCTCTCTCTCTCTCTCTCTCTCTCTCTCTCTCTCTCTCTCTCTCTCTCTCTCTCTCTCTCTCTTGTTTTCATTTAAAAGTGGTGTTGATTAGTGTTTGGTAAGGAAGTCATATTCATAACTTTGTCAAAACTTGGTATATCCAGTTTTCATCGACTCTCTCTCTTCCATACAATAACTTCTTACAACCAGATAAGCATCTGGTTGCATAGAGTAATC
>NC_089766.1:2011007-2021007 GCF_040412425.1 Macrobrachium rosenbergii
AAATAAAATAAGAAAAATAAGTTTGCACAGAAATGATAAGTTTTTGTCAAAGTTTTTTTTTTTTTTGGGGGGGGGGAGAATTTATAAGTGTGTGACAATGCTTGACCTCTGAACTAAAATAAGAAGGTAGTTTATATATCCTTAGGCACTTAAAATGGGTTCTTGTGAGAGAGAGAGAGAGAGAGAGAGAGAGAGAGAGAGAGAGAGAGAGAGAGAGAGAGAGAGAGAGAAATAATGCTGCTAATTTGAGTAATCGTGAAAATTAAGCTGTTAAAAAGCAAATGGCAAATCTCATTCCCCGTTCGTGTCTTGAGAGAGAGAGAGAGAGAGAGAGAGAGAGAGAGAGAGAGAGAGAGAGAGAGAGAGAGAGAGAGAAATAATGCTAATTTGAGTAATCATGAAAATTAAGCTGTTAAAAAGCAAATGGCAAATCTCATTCCCCGTTCGTGTCTTTTGAGAGAGAGAGAGAGAGAGAGAGAGAGAGAGAGAGAGAGAGAGAGAGAGAGAGAGAGAGAATGCGGCAATTCTGAGTAATCATGAAAATTAAGCTGTTAAAAAGCAAATGGCAATCTCATTCCACGTTCGTGTCTTTTGAGAGAGAGAGAGAGAGAGAGAGAGAGAGAGAGAGAGAGAGAGAGAGAGAGAGAGAGAGAGATAATGCTGCAATTCTGAGTAATCATGAAAATTATGCTGTCAAAAAGTAAATGTCATTCCCCGAACTTGTCTTTTGAGAGAGAGAGAGAGAGAGAGAGAGAGAGAGAGAGAGAGAGAGAGAGAGAGAGAGAGAGAGAGAGAGAGAGAGAGAGACACTACTGCAATTCTGAGTAATCTTGAAAATGAATCTGTTGCAATAGAAAATCTCATTCCCCGAAGGCGACGTACGTGCCTTTTTCAAGAGAGAGAGAGAGAGAGAGAGAGAGAGAGAGAGAGAGAGAGAGAGAGAGAGAGAGAGAATTAAAAAGGTACAAATGAGACACTCTTTGCTGCCTTTTCGTGAGAAGAATTCTTATTTTCAAGTCCCTAGTCATAATTTCTAAGCTTTCAGGCCTCGATGATACCCGTTGCCACAAGTAGAGGACTCCCGTGGTCTGCCTCAAGTCTAGGCAATAGTGGTAACCCACACAGCCACTGACCAGGGTCAAATTGCTTATTTACAGGGAACAAGACACAAACATATTGATACACATCGCATCATCGATTCCGTAGTGTTATCAATTTCCAAGGGTTTACTGACGAGCACAACAACCTTGAAAAACAACCTTAATCAGATTAATAACAAAGAGAACAACAACATCAAACAACTACAAAAACAACCCGTCCTCTTTCTTTACAACACGGACACGAAGACAACCCCAATTTGCCCTAATTGATGGAGTCATTAGCAAATTAGCGATTTCATTAACTCACAATCGTTCTCTTTCACATCGAGTCTTCATTTTTCATCGACGGATTCAATTTTCTCTCTCTCTCTCACTCTCTTTCTCTCTTTCGGTACCTGTATCTGTCTGTCTGTCTCTTTCTCCCTCGGGGTTTTATCTAAAGGTTGATTGAAGAGGGAAAGTTAATACTCTCTCTCTCTCTCTCTCTCTCTCTCTCTCTCTCTCTATATATATATATATATATATATATATATATATATATATATATATATATATATATATATATAATATATATATATATATATATATATATATATATATATATATATATATATGTATGTATATGCATATGTATACATGTTTATACAGTATATAGAAAGAAAGAGAGAGAGAGAGAGAGAGAGAGAGAGAGAGAGAGAGAGAGAGAGAGAGAGAGAGAGAGAGAGAGTCGACGTCACAGTGGAGAATGGTAAAAAAAAGTTAGGGTTAACAGAGATATTAAAGAACGAAATATTCAGTGAGAGAGAGAGAGAGAGAGAGAGAGAGAGAGAGAGTCTTCGTCTCGATTCCAAGTCGGCCAATCAATAATTTGCGTCTCAGAGAAGCGTAAATCATTGTCTCATTCGGGCGTTGATGATCGCATTCTCTCATTTAGACAATTAGCGTGGAATTATCTTTCCCTCTTCTGTTTACATTCCTGTAATTACAGATTCTACTCTGTATCTGTTTGTTTAAATGTCTGTCTGTCTGTCTATACACACACATTATATAAACATATATACATACATACATACATACATATATATATATATATATATATATATATATATATATATATATATATATATATGTATATATATATACATATATATGTATGTATATATATATACATATATATGTATGTATATATATATATATATAATATATATATATATATATATATATATATATATATATATATATATATATATAGAGAGAGAGAGAGAGAGAGAGAGAGAGAGAGAGAGAGAGAGAGAGAGAGAGAGTCATTTTCCTCCAATATCATAAGTTATTTCCATATTAACCGCTTAAAGACTTATTGATTTGAAAGTCAATTAGAATTATCAACATTATCAACAACCAATCATATAAACAAAAAATGATATTGCCGTAATCACTACAATAACATCAAAACTTTAATCTGAAATAAACCAACACTGATGTGTCTCTACTTCGACACTTCACAGCTTTCTCTCTCTCTCTCTCTCTCTCTCTCTCTCTCTCTCTCTGAGGCTACAAACAGTCATCTCATTAAATCCTCCATCAACTTTATGGCCATCAAAAAAACAACACATGTATCCCGGAGTGACGAGCCTATCCCGCCGAAGGTGGAAGGAGTAAGGAGGAATAAGAAGGAATAAGAAGGAATAAGAGGGAGTGAAGACGCCTTTGATGTCTAAGGAACAAACTCCCTCTTAAAGAGGATAACTCCTTTTGGGGGACAATAATGAAGCCAGTGGTAATGAAGAAGCCTGAAGCCTTTTGCCGAGTACTTAGGAATAATGTGACTGTGTGTAGGTTGGTACCATTAGACGCCAGGGGGTCCCAATAATAATTAATATGTTCTGTTTATAGATCTATTATAACCTGTTTTCTGTATTCTCTCTAAACTACGGCCTTGGTAGGTTTCGAAAATTGTCCTGCAGTCGGGTTTATGGTCCCCAAAAGTACACTTTTATTTTATAAGAATATTTTATAGTCTCCAAAAATACTCTTTGATTTTGTAAGTATACTGTATTTTAATCTAAAAAATGAAATTTTATTCTATAAGAATATTTTATAGTCTCCAAAAATACTCTCTGATTTTATATGCATACTGCATTTTATAGTCCCCAAAAATGCAATTTTATTCTATGAGTTTATTAAATAGTCTTCAAAAATATACTTTTATTTTATACGTACATTCTATGGTCTCCAAAAATACACTTATTTTATTTTACAGGTATGTTTTATAGTCTCCAAAAATACGCTTTTGTTTTATAAGTATATTTTATAGCCTCGAAAAATACACCTTTATTTTATAAGTATAATTTAGTCTCCAAATATACACTTTTATTTTATAAGTACATTTTATAAGTATTTTTCCTTCCACTCATAAAAGTGTTTCTACTTCTATTATCTTATCTTATCTTATCTTATCTTTGGTTTCAACAGATCTTTATCATTCACAATTTTATGTTATCCTATTTCTAAAGCTTTTATCATATATAACCAATAAAGCAAAATATACAAGGAGTGGAGAGAGAGAGAGAGAGAGAGAGAGAGAGAGAGAGAGAGAGAGAGAGAGAGAGAGAGAGAGAGAGATCAAATCCCCAGCTGTGAAAAATTACACTCAAGCTGACAAGGATTAAACCTATCTCTGGAAGAAAAGCCCAGAATCTTCACGCTTTACCAGAGAGAGAGAGAGAGAGAGAGAGAGAGAGAGAGAGAGAGAGAGAGAGAGAGAGAGAGAGAGAGAGATTAAGAAAATGCTCTTTCCCTCTTCAAAAACATCAAGACCAAAATAGAATAAGGGTTGACCTTTTAATCTCTCATCATCTGTGTGACGTAAACGGGGAGAGAGAGAGAGAGAGAGAGAGAGAGAGAGAGAGAGAGAGAGAGAGAGAGAGAGAGAGAGAGAGAGAGTCCCCAAAGCTGTAATAGAGGAAAAAGCTTTAGGCTTACTGTATATTAAAAAATCCGGAAGACTAACATCTCAGGCTTACTGCCCATACCCACTTACTTACAATAATTAAACTCAATATATTCACAAAGACCTAAAAAGCCCGAAAACACAAAGGCCTTAAACACAAAGGCCTAAAAACTAAGGCCTAAAAACACAAAGGCCTAATACCATTACTTAAGTGCTTTCCATTCAGGTGATTTTATTATAAGAAAGACCATTTGTAACTTGATCGTAGGTAAGAGCAGATTGGAAATCAAATGAACAGGTGAAACAGAGAGAGAGAGAGAGAGAGAGAGAGAGAGAGAGAGAGAGAGAGAGAGAGAGAGAGAGAGAGAGAGAGAGAGAGCTCTTAAAAATCAGTTACAGCCCGTACCAATACTTCAGAAACCTGACTCCAAAATCATTCTTTGAAAAGCTGGTAGCCAAAAAAGAGAGAGAGAGCGAGCGCCAAAATGTATCAATTTCTCAAAAATGTTCGAGTGTTTCCCATTTTCCATCGGACTATATTGAGAGATTTTTGCCTATCGGAGAAAAAAAGCAAGATTTTTTTCATTCTTGCAGGATCAAAATTCAGCCGGAAATTATATTCTAAAATGCTTAATAATTCTGAGTTGCCTAAAGAGAAATTTCCATTCGTGCACGGGCTCCGGATAATCTGTTATTTGACTGTAATGAATATATCTACACGAAGAGTGGCGTTGCAGGCACAACACCCTGTGACCTAACTATCAGAGCACAGAGAGCAGACTCCCATGTATTTAAAAATATAGTTTTTACTCTAAAACTGGTTTTATTTCATTAATCTGGTTATTATCTACTCGACAATTTGACCAATAGGTTCGAACTGACAATGATGAAAGTTTGAAAACAAAAACATTATTACGTAGGTTCTAAAAACGGCAGAATTACCAAATATATATATATATATATATATATATATATATATATATATATATATATATATATATATATATATATACACATACTGTATACACACACATATACATATATATATATATATATATATATATATATATATATATATATATATATATATATATATATATATATATATATATATATATATATATATATATATATATATATATAAAGTACACATGCTAAAATTCTTCTGTCAAAACATGTCCAAACTTTGAGGTATTGGCTAAAAACATTACAAGGAAACAAGCATATGGCGTACACTGACGGAACGGAACTCAGAGAGAGAGAGAGAGAGAGAGAGAGAGAGAGAGAGAGAGAGAGAGAGAGAGAGAGAGATCCATCTAGCCTTCATAAGACTCACTATCTGGCGCACGATCCCAGCAAATTGGCACTGATCGGTTATATGGCACACAGCTGATAAAGGTGTGCGGGCGCGCAAGAGCGCCAGTATGTAACCTCTGTTGCAAAATAGGGATCCCACGATAACACGAGGCATTTGTCTGGTATGCCAGGGGAAGGGGGAAGAGGAAGGAGAGGAGAGGAAGTGGGAGGAGAAGGGAGGGGGAAGTGGGAGGGGATGGGAAGGGAAGGGGAAGGGGGGGAAAGAAGAGGCGTGAGGCAGCAAAATTTACGACAATTTCTTAATACTGATTTAGGGGAATTCCCTCCCCGGGTGTTCATTCAGCTTTAGGAAGAATGAGTTTCATTCGCCTCTTTTCCCGCAACCCCCTTAATCCCTAAGTGTCTTCATCTAGATGAAGTTTGTTCGTAAGTCGAGGAACTGTTCATGCCTCTCACGTATAACATGACATAGAGGCACATACAAGCACTCGAAAGATATATATATATATATATATATATATATATATATATATATATATATATATATATATATATATATATATATATATATATATATATATATATATATATATATATATATATAATATAGTCTCAGAGAGAGAGAGAGAGAGAGAGAGACTGTGTGTACGTACACAAGCGTGCATGTGTATACACGTACACAGAAATATATAGATAATACATATATATTTTGAACTATATATCCTAATCCCAAACTGTCATCTTGGAATGAGATGTAATTCTTATTTTCAATAAAGGACTCTCTCTCTCTCTCTCTCTCTCTCTCTCTCTCTCTCTCTCTCTCTCTTCTTCCCTATTTCTCTCAATTTTTCGCATCTTCTCCACATCGAGAAACTAAAAAAATAAAAAAGTAAAGAGAAAAATTCAGAGGAAATGAAAAATACGAGAGAATCCTACAACGAATCCTTTTCTTTTTCTTCTTCTTCTTCTTCTCGGGAGGACATCCCAGGAAATAGGGATCTCTCGTTCGCATCCTCCCATAGGACCCGACCGATATCCTTCGGGGATTGGATTTGGGGATTTTTTTCTGGTCTTTTGGCGTGTATGTTGGTGATTCAGACACATACACATTTACATACACACAGACACAGACACAAACACACATATTATACATATATATATGTATATATATAAATATATAATTTTTATATATGCATATAACACACACACATAATATATATACATATATATGTATATATACATATATATATTATATATATATACACATTTATATATACAAATATATGTATGTATGTATGTATGTATGTATGTATGTATGTATGTATGTATGTATGTATGTATGTATGTATGTATGTATGTATGTATGTAAGTATTAATCAAACCTTCAAAATCATTCTTAACCTTCCCTTTTATAAAATTAAAAAAACAGTAACTAAATACCTCAATAAACTTCGCATTTATTAATCAAATACCTCTTTTTTCACTCAGAAATGACAAAACTAATCCTGTGAATGATTAAAACGGTATTAATTAATATCAAAGACCTCCCTCAATCAATTCTGGTACTTTGATGTCGTCTCCAAATTACATGTGAGGATTAATTCAACTCTGAAGGAAGGAACTAATAGGTAAAAAAAAAAAATGAAATAAGTTGATTAATACTCGCCAGGTGACCATAGACAAGGAATCAGATAGAGAAATTACCTTGATATACACATTAAGTTTATAATATTTAATATATGATTCCCATGATTTGAAAAATGACAGATCTATAAAAGCTGCATTTTAATATATAAAGATTAAGTTTATAGTAACTAATATAATAGCCATCATTTGATATCCATATTATGTTTATAATAATTAATAAAATACAAATGATTTCAAAAACGAAAGGACTGTAAAAGTTGCATTTTATAACACAGAGATTATGTTTATAATAATTAATAAGATACACACAATTTGAAAAATGACAGGAAAATCAAAGATGAATTATACTGAATAGGGATAAAGTTTACAATAATTAATATACAGTAACACCCATGATTCGAAAAAAGACGTGAATATGACAGCCAAGATGGCTACACCCACTACATTTCATTATACAGAGCTCAATAAGGAAACACAAAAGAATTTACCTAGTTCCTACGGAATGGAAGACGCTTGTTGTGACTATGGAATTCAGTGCCTCTGAACTCATAAAATTCAAGCACACTGAATTCATATACCATATAAACAACAGACCCTTTCTTAAGCTATCTCTAATTCACTCTCCTCCTAATTCTCTCTAATGCTGAAGGATTTATATACTTCATTTCATCTGAATATTCATTTTTTAATAAAAAAATTTCTAATATATTTCATATGGAATTCTAGGATTTACGAAGACATAATTCATACTTCACATGACACTTGCTAAAACCCCTTGAATCTGACTGAGAGAGAGAGAGAGAGAGAGAGAGAGAGAGAGAGAGAGAGAGAGAGAGAGAGAGAGAGAGAGAGAGAGAGAGAGAGAGAGAGAGAGAGATTTTAAATTAAGTCCTCACTGTAAACCAAACCCATACATGAAGATTACCTATACAATAGCAATCAATACTTGGTAGAGAGAGAGAGAGAGAGAGAGAGAGAGAGAGAGAAAGAGACCAAACCCATACATAAAGATTACCTATACAATAGCAATCAATACCTGAGAGATTAGAGAGAGAACAAGAATAGAGAGAGAGAGAGAGAGAGAGAGAGAGAGAGAGAGAGAGAGAGAAATATACAAGTAGGTCAGAATCTGTGGAACTGAAAGAGCTGACGGTAAAATGTCGGCATCGAGACAAAGACGAATGGCAGACAGGTTAACTGGAGGAGGAGGAGGAGGAGGAGGAGGAGGAGGAGGAGGAGGAGGAGGAGGAGGAGGAGGAGGAGGAGATGAAATAAATGAATGAACAGAAATGTAAAGTTTTAATTCAAGTACAAGATAAGCAATGTAAGATTAAGATTAAATGAATATGCAACAGCATATGATGCAATATATACATGCAAGATATTATAAATATCAATATTCATATCCTGCGTAGTTTCCCTCACTGAATAACAACAGTAAAAGTCTTTATGTATGTATGTGTATATATATATATATATATATATATATATATATATATATATATATATATATATATATATATATATATATATATATATATATATATATATATGGCTTGACAATACAGTCAAAACCGGTCAGGATTTAAAATACTTTATCATTTGTCCTTATGGCTGTTAAGAAGTGTAAATTAGGCTTTAAGATGATTATAATCATATATATATATATATATATATATATATATATATATATATATATATAAAATATATATATACTGTGTATATATATAAACATATATATAAAACCAACCACAGTTCAAGACAAAAAAAAAGACAATCCATCAAAAACGAACTTCTTTAAACACTGAAAAAAAAAAACACTCGCCACGCCAAATCAGAACAGAAAAACACTCCAAGATCAACCATCAATTCGTTCACATCCCATCACATATTGAATTACCATCCCTCCCCATTGAACTGTCGGGATTCCCCCTCTTTAAAAGTGAAGGGGGGGTGTTCCTTAACCCCCTTCCATTTTTCCCGTCATTTCTTGTCAACAAGTTAATGAGAGTCCGACCAAAAGGCCACTTCCGACATAAACAGGGTCCTCGGAATTATAAGCAAGAGGTGATGGGGAGGGTGGGGAGAGGGGAGGGGTTTATAACCTAATTTCGAGGTTGAGTGGAAAACATAATGTAAGGGTGAAGGAAGATATATATATATATATATATATATATATATATATATATATATATATATATATATATATATATATATATATATATATATATATATATATATATATATATATATATATATATATATAGAGAGAGAGAGAGAGAGAGAGAGAGAGAGAGAGAGAGAGAGAGACACAACATAGACAGACTACAACCAATCTCTCAGATAGACAGAAAAATAGATATATAGAGCGGTTCACATATAACACACCGATTATGAAAAATCAAAGAAACAAATTGCATAAATAAAAAATAAACTTCCACTGCAAGAAAAATAAAAAAAAAACGAAATTTAACAATGACTCATTAAAAAAGACACTGCAGCCTACTCACTCACTCAGAGAGAGAGAGAGAGAGAGAGAGAGAGAGAGAGAGAGAGAGAGAGAGAGAGAGAGAGACACCGTCTCTCGACCCTGAAGTAATACCTCATGTCAATATGCACCCGAGATTAGGAGCGGGTCGCGCAAGTGATTTACACTCATACGCTGAATTGCAATAAAGCCTTTCTCAAATAACACCCCCCTCCCTCCCCTCACTAACCTTTCCAAATACCCATCGCACCCCCTTCCCCCTTCTATATCCAGCTCAGATTCCTTTTCCCACTCCAGTTCAGGAAAAAAGGCAAAAGTTGAAGTTGCAAAATGCAGAGTGCAATTTTTAAAGTATTGTGTTTGTGAGACAGATCAACAAGGATTGAATAAGATGAGGAGTGTTTGTGTTTGTGTGTGTGTGTGTATGTATGTATGTATGTATGTATGTATGTATGTATGTATGTATGTATGTATGTATGTATATATATATATATATAT
>NC_089766.1:2023507-2026007 GCF_040412425.1 Macrobrachium rosenbergii
CATCTTCCCCAACACAAAATTAAAAAGATGCTTCTTTAAATTAAAATACAGGTCGCCATTACCGGAATGAATGTAAGTTTTAAAAAGTTTTAATTCATTTTTTCATTCTTAAAACAGTTGAATTTGAGAGAGAGAGAGAGAGAGAGAGAGAGAGAGAGAGAGAATTCTGGGAAACCGTCGTAAATGTCATATCAAACTGAGTATGTTTATATATATTTGAACACTAAAGGTCATAATAGTTAAAATACAATGAAATGTCATAAAACTCTAAGGTACTACCTACCCACATTTCACTACCTTGACCTCTTCAACAATTAGGTTGTCACCTTTACAATAACCACCGCGGGGGAAGGGGGGGGGCGTTTAGTGCCGTCAGTGAACCTCACGCGGTGTACTGTCGGCATTACTCAAGGTTCTTTTACTGTGCCTCCATTCATATTATCTTTCTTCCATCTTGCTATCCAACCTCTCCTAACAATTATTTCACAGCGCAACTGCTTTGAGGTTTTCCTCTTGTTACACCTTTCAAACCTACCTACTCTCAATTTCCTTTCATGTGCTGAATGACCTCATAGGGCCCAGTGCTTTGCCAACATTCTACGGGAATCACTACCCACGTTTCACTATCTTTAATAGTATGTCACCATTATGATGGCTTAATTTCATTATCCTAATGGTGTCCTACTACTGTATAATATTTCTATCATTTAGGACTACAAGTATCCTTTCCTTAACAGGATTAATAGGATTAGCATAGGATACCACATTACCATAAAGTACCCTTTTATTAGCAGAATTAGCATTGGATATCATACTACCATAAAACATCCTTCCACTCGAAGGACTATATAGGATATCACATCACTATATAAATATATAAAAACATTTATAACCAATACATTTTTCCAACCAAACATCTCTTTCCACATTGTTTTCCAAACCTAAATGCGAAGACAGAAAACCAGGTATAATGAAACAATCACAGAAAACGCGCCAAAACAGAAAACGGACCAAATCAGAACACGTGCGAAAAGAGAAAACGGACGAAATTAGAAAACGCGCCAAAACAGAAAACGATGCCAGAATCGTAGAAAACGGACGCGTCTTGACGTTTTGTTTACGGTCGATAATATAACAGTAGTATTACAAGTCATTTCAGTGTTTGTTTTGTAATAATTAATCATAATTATGATCGATAATAAGAGTAGTATTGCAGGTCATTCCCGTGTGTTTAGTAATAATGATTAATTATTTACCAATATGTGAATGTCAATCATTGATAGGGATTTTTAATATGCAACAAATGATCAATAATAGATTAGTGTTATAACTGGGCATTTCAGTATGTATTTTTATTATTCAATGATATTCATGCGTGAATAAATGACAGGGTTTTAAAAATACAGTACATTACTGTCAGCAGACAAAATAATGATAAGGGTTCATTTTTTTTTTGTAATATAAACAGCAGCAATGCCTGTCATTTCAGTGTTCGTGTTGTATAATATTTAATATTTCAAAAAAAATATGGACATATCAATCATTCACACGATTTTTAAAATACAATAAAATACCGTCATTAAACAAGACAATGACATGGGTTCTTTTCTAAATACAAATTCCTGTGTACCATCGGCATTATAAAATCTTAAACCTTACAAATGACCACACACACACAAAAAAAACATATTGAAAAAGACTCAAGAAAAACATCACCTGTTGAAGAAGAAAAAAAAACACAAGCACCTGCCAAAAACGTTCCTCTTAATTTGATTCTCCTAAATTGAAAAGAAACAAGGCTTATTTCCACCTGGATTCTGAATTCTTGAGTTTTGAAAGTGATACATAAAATTAATAAAAAAGAATTAGGTATTAATTATCTCATGGGTTAAGCTTGCATGGAAGAGTCAAAATTATTGGAAATAAAAAAAAACAGGAATTAATATCAATTAACGAATTGTACAAAATTCAGGAGGAAATAAATCCTATTTTCCTCAGGATTCGGGCAGATAAAATAGACAATATCAATCATAAACCGCAATGATAGTAATAAAAGGTACAGAAAATTAAACACAAAACGGTTCTACATTAAAAAAAACTGCACAAATTTAAATTACAAAAAAAAAAAACTACCTTAATTTAAGTCACTAAGAAAAAACTACCTTAATTTCAATTACCAAAACCCCACCCTATATTAATTACAAAACATGCTACTCTTATTAAAATAAAAAATATAAAAAAGCTACCTTAATTTAAATCACTCAGAAAAAACACCCCCATTTAAATGATGGAAAAACCACCCTACATTAATTACAAAAAATGCATCTTTATTTAAAATTAAAAATACAAAAACTCCCTAATTTAGATTACAAAGAAAAAACTACATTATTTTAAACTGCAAAAAACTAACTTCATTGGAATAACAAATAAAAACCTACCAACTGAAATAACAAAAAAAAAAAACTATCCTAATCTAGACAACAAAGAAACAACCTACCCT
>NC_089766.1:2031007-2051007 GCF_040412425.1 Macrobrachium rosenbergii
CCAGAACGAGAAGGAAGTGACAATGGAAATTTATTAATATAGATATATATATATATATATATATATATATATATATATATATATATATATATATATATATAATAGTTTTTACCTCTGTTTCACCTCTAAAGATGAACTGCATATTATAAATACACATTAAAAGAAAGCAATGAAATATAGGTCCATTTAACGGACTGAAAACCAACCTAGGTAAAATCAGCACAGTTACCCCAAAACTAATCATTACTTACATTTTCTTCAACGCATTTCAGGAGACTTCAGTTTCCTTTTAAATACGTTCGAGTGTTCATATTTTCAATAAATAAAGAGCCAAAAATATAGAATATAAGCGACTGTCTTCAAAACTTATCAGGAAAGACAAAATATTATAAACAAAATAACAGACAAACCAACCTCCCTGGTTTGTGTAACATCCAATCTAACCAGGTAAACAATAGCACAGAAGCAAAGTACTTCCGAGTGCAAACGAGAGAGAGAGAGAGAGAGAGAGAGAGAGAGAGAGAGAGAGAGAGAGAGAGAGAGAGAAATAATAAAAGAACACATATATTACAGAATGTAGGAAGGAGAGAGAGAGAGAAGAACACAAATATCAGAATGTAGAGAGAGAGAGAGAGAGAGAGAGAGAGAGAGAGAGAGAGAGAGACAAAGTCCTTAGAGAGAGAGAGAAAAGAAGAAGAAGAAGAAGAAGAAGAAGAAGAAGAAGAAGAAGAAGAAGAGATGAAGAACAAGAAGAAAAGAAAGAAGAAGAAGAGAGAGAGAGGAGGAGGAGAGAGGAGAGAAGAGGAACCAAATCCTTAGAGAGAGAGAGAGAGAGAGAGAGAGAGAGAGAGAGAGAGAGAGAGAGAAGCACATCAACAAAATCCTTAAGAGAGAGAAAGAGAGAGAGTGAGAGAGAGAGAGAGAGAGAGAGAGAGAGAGAGAGTTGGCGCGAGGGGCGAATGAAACGGGGAAAGAGAAAGAGCCGTGAAGAGGTGGAAGAAGAAGAACTAAAAGGCCTTGTTTGCACAGGAAGAGCCGTTGTAAAGGTATGCACAAAAGGGGGCGTTTGTTTACGCAAGAGACTATCTCTCATGGAGCAACATTCAGCGATCCACAATCTCTCTCTCTCTCTCTCTCTCTCTACAAATCTTTACAAAAACAAAATAAACAGAAAACATCAACACTAAACATCACCTAACATCAATCTCACACTGACTGAGCCTCAGAATAAGCTAAGACTATTGAACAGGCCTAAATTAAGTAAAAAATGCGCCGAAGTTTCATCGGCGCAATAGTTTTCTATACAGCCGCTACAGCGTATATAATCAAGGCCACCGAAAATAGATCTAACTTTCGGTGGTCTCGGTATAATGCTGTATGAGCCGCGGCCCATGAAACTTTTAACAAAGGCCCGGGGGTGGCATATCCTATATCGTTGCCAGAAGCACGATTATGGCTAATTTTAACCTTAAATAAAATAAAAACTATTGAGGAGGCAAGAGGGCTGCAATTTGGTATGTTTGATGAATGGAGGGTATATGATCAACATATCAATTTGCAGCCCTCTAGCCTTAGTAGTTTTTAAGATCTGAGGGTGGACAGAAAAAAAGTGCGGACAAAAAAATGTGTGGACAAAAAAAGTGTGGACAGAAAATGAGTGCTGACAGAATAAAATGCGGACGGACGGACGAAACCAACACAATAGTTTTCTTCTACAGAAAAATAAAACATATTCTTAGCGGGTTTGAGAAATTCGTGTTCCTGAATTGTAATGTACTGTATATATATTTAAACTGCCAAGATATGTAAGCTAATTCTAAGCCTCAGATGAATGTATTATTACTTGCAGAGTTACAGTGAACTACACATTAATAATTCATATTAAATTAAGGAAATGATCTTTTAATAATTGAAGGTAAATTATTGAAATAAATAAATACTGACTGATTCGGGACTGAGAAAGTGGTTGAGATTGTAAAAATAACTGAAATATTAATGCAATAAGTTTAAAATATGACTACCTTGTATTTCAAATATGATAAAAAATTATATTATAATAAAAATATAACCCTCTCTCTTTTTTTAAAATATAGAGTACACATATTATATAAGCAAAAGGTGTATACATATATTTATAAGTATACGTGTGTATATGAATATAAATAATTATACATATATACATACATACATATAAATATAAATATATATATATATATATATATATATATATATATATATATATATATATATATATATATATATATATATATATATATATAAATATATACATATATATATATATATATATATATATATATATATATATATATATATATATATATATATATATATATATATAAAGAAGAGAGAGAGAGAGAGAGAGAGAGAGAAAGAGAAAATCTTTTTTTTGAGAGAAAAAGACAAAACTGAACAATTGTTTTTACAAGCGAGAGAGAGAGAGAGAGAGAGAGAGAGAGAGAGAGAGAGAGAGAGAGAGAGAGAGAGAGAGACATACCATGTCTGTAGCGTTGGCCTCGGGCAAGGTCGAGCCAGGCAGGGCAGCCGACGGCTGTTGGTGGTCCGCCTCCTGCTGTAGTTGCTGATGGTGGTGATCAGCTAAGGCGGCTTCCTCCGGCTTCAGAATCACAGCCTGCTTCTCCAAAGGCGGCGCCCGTGCCACTACCAGGTCTACCAGTCCTGCGGGAGAGAGAGAGAGAGAGAGGGGGAGTGAGTGAGTGAGTTTAGTCTTATTATTTTGGAGAGGCGAATTCTTATGTTTACTAATGTTAAGATACAATGTAGTTTAATATGGGTGAGTTTTTATATATATATTCGTAAAAAAACACACAAAACAGGCACTGAATACACACACAATATATATATATATATATATATATATATATATATATATATATATATATATATATATATATATATTTATTTATTTATTTATCTACATACCCATACACATATATACTTAATAAATATATTATTTATATATACATATATTTAAGTAATATTCATATATATTCGTAAAAACACATACACAAACAGGCACTTAAATACACACACAATATATATATATATATATATATATATATATATATATATATATATATATATATATATATATATATCCACATACCCATATACATATATATTTAATAAATAAATACATTTATATATACATATATTTATGTACAATATATATATATTTATACACGTCAATTATATAGGCATAACTTCTTCACATCCAAAAATACCACATAATATCGAATTCCCTAATACTCCTTGGGAATAATTCACACCCGAGGGAGAATTATAATCCAATAAACATCCCCTTGTCGGGAATCGAATCAGGACCTTCAGATTATTTAAGAATAATCCACAAATCTCATATAAAACAAATAAACCATCTGATTCGAAGGAATTTTCCAGTTACCTTCAAAATTAAAGGCAAATAGTTTTCCGCAACACAAACTGTCCGACTGAACTGCGCCACTCACATAAATGAACGCGCAGCAAGAAGAAAGATTCAGGTAATTAGCGATGACTTTAAATCAAAATTTAATTAACTGAAGGCTCAGAGAAATACCAAGGGTCGCTATCAGCGCCTTGCCCTCTCTCTCTCTCTCTCTCTCTCATGTCTTGAATATTAAGCAGAAACAAGATGTTGGGTTATGTGAACCGCCCTGTCAAAACACCTTATGTAAGGCTATTAAACAATCTCTCTCTCTCTCTCTCTCTCTCTCTCTCTCTCTCTCTGACACACTAAACGAGTCTAGATAAAATCTGTAAGACTTTTACTGGGCAGAAAATTTTACTTAAAGCCATTAAAATTATCTCTTTTTTATATATTTTAAATAAATATATATATATATATATATATATATATATATATATATATATATATATATATGTGTGTGTGTGTGTGTGTGTGTGTACAACATATAAATACATTTACATATATACATAATATATAAACATTAATATATCTACATATGTATACACACACACATATATATATATATATAAAATATATATATATATATATATATATATATATATATATATATATATATATATATATATTCATTTATATAATTAGTCCCTTTACAGACATACAGAAGACACAAACATACACCAACATAAAGAGCACTTAATAAGCACGACCTATTCCCTCCAGTGAAAGTTACTTTTAACCGAGAAAAATATCCTAAGTACTAAAACCTGACGTGAACACGAATCCGACCATTCTGACGCGAGGTCAATGTGCGCATGCGCCCTTCACGCCAAACGCAGTTGCCTAATGTGTTTATAAATGAGGCGATGAGCAAAGTTTGGGGTGGATTAAGTTCAAAGGAGGAGGGGGAGGGAAGAAGGGGGAGAAGGAGGGAGAGTCTCAAAGGGTTAAAGAGAGAGAACGATGTGAACGGCGAGCGTAATGGCTGAAGTTTGGCCCGATGATACACTGTTAATTGGGGATAGTAGGGACGAACCTCAGGGCGTGGTGAAAAAAGCAAAAAAAAACTCTATGGAATATGTTTTTTTTATGCTGAGGAAGGTTCAAGGTCATTCCGGATTATGGGACAAAGTAGCGGATTAGGTAAAGTGTCGTGGCTGGTAATGGCGGTAGGGATGTCATTTAAGAATGGAATATGGCTTCATAAATTGATTATGATTTTAAATATGAATAAAAAGATGTCACTGGAATGTCTGAACCATGTTGTAAAAATGAATGAAAATATAATCATTATTAATATTATCATTATAGGGAGGACCACTTATACCAATCATTAATCATTATTATTATTATTTACTTTGGTAGTAGTAATAATAGTAAGGTTTATCATAATTTCCATAAGTGTAATGAAAGAGCCTTATTTGGGGAGAGAGAGAGAGAGAGAGAGAGAGAGAGAGAGAGAGAGAGAGAGAGAGAGAGAGCAAATTCATTTGCCAACGTGACGAAGTCTTAATCGGCGATTACTGAAACTTAACTCCTCTCTCTCTCTCTCTCTCTCTCTCTCTCTCTCTCTCTCTCTCTCTCTCCAAGGGAATCAGCATAATACCAATTAAAGTCCTTGAGGACTTTCGCAGAACTAATATAGCTTCCGAGGATTCCTGAGAATTATCCTAAATTAGACGAATCACCATAAGGTGCCGGAAATTATAATATCTGTTGGGAGAATTATCGTCCTCTTGCCTGGATAATCGAGAATTGTCATGAACTCTTGAGATAAATTTCACTGAGGGAGTTATTCTCTCTCTCTCTCTCTCTCTCTCTCTCTCTCTCTCTCTCTCTCTCTCTCTCTCTCTCTCTCATGATCTATATTTACAACATGATAAAAATCAAAGGCCTTTTACAAGATCAAGAATTACAAAGAACTCCATGATAAATCTCACTGAACGAGTCTCTCTCTCTCTCTCTCTCTCTCTCTCTCTCTCTCTCTCTCTCTCTCTCTCTCTCTCTCTCCGGATGACATATTCCTTGCAGCATGAATAAAACCAAAGCTGATTACTGTTTAACTATTTGATTCAGCCAATGTCCCAATCCAAAAGAGCAATAACTATGCTAAAGAATTAACATTAAAAACTCAAAGGAAAAATAACTGAATTAAAAAAAATACCATTTAAACCTGGGAACATATATATACCAAAGAATTAACATTAAAAATTCAAAGGAAAAATTATGGATTTAAAAAAAAAAACATTTAAATCTGGGAATAATTCTATCAGCTTCTCGAAATCGTTCTGTTAAAAATCCGGACAGATTAGAGCAGATTATTTTTTAAGCAGATCTTCAACTGTTCCCGAGGGAAGTGAAAATGTTTATAATAGATCAAACCAAATTGGGAGTATTTATTATTAAGAATAATTCAATTAACTTGTGTGTGTGTGTGTGTGTGTGTGTGTGTGTGTGTGTGTGTGTGTGTGTGTGTGTGTGTTTAACTGCACTTAATGACTCTGTTATGGATTTTGTACTTTTTAAAAAGAAATTTATAATTATTAATGAAAATTAAAAGAAAGTATTCACATCGATAATAATATTAATAATAATAATGAACACTATTATTATTATTATTATTATTATTATTATTATTCCCAGTCAATAAATAAAAATAAATATATATATATATATATCATCTATAATATACATTCAGACACACACATAAAACCTATTATAAGAAAAGAGTACATAAATAATATACACCATACATATGTACGTGTGCATACGTACATGCATATATACGTACACACTCGCACAGAACCCATACCAAAAAAAACCCTCAACAAAAAAACATGAAACGCTTCGAACCCAATTGAAAAAAAAATGAAAAAAGCAAAAAAGCAAAAACGAAATACAAAAGAATGAAAAAGCAGGTACGCATTCCACCCAAAATTCCGCTACGGGATATTATTAAAAATCTCCCGGACCAGTTCTGACAAGTTGGGGAAGTCAGGTCATGTCAGGAGGTCAAGGTCGAACGTCAGTCCTGGTTAGGGCGATGCCTGAGTTGCTGTTGGAAGCCAGGGAGAGAGAGAGAGAGAGAGAGAGAGAGAGAGAGAGAGAGAGAGAGAGAGAGAGAGAGAGAGAGAGAGTTGTTTTACAGTTTCTGTAGTGTATGAGAGAGAAATAGAGAATTTATGATGCGCAGTATACTTGTGTATGTATGTATGTATAGATAAAAATTTATATACCTATATAAATATAAATATATATATATATATATATATATATATATATATATATATATATATATATATATATATATATATATATTTATATTTATATAGGTATATAAATTTTTATCTATACATACATACAACATACACAAGTATACTGCGCATCATAAATTCTCTATTTCTCTCATACACTACAGAAACTGTAAAACAACTCTCTCTCTCTCTCTCTCTCTCTCTCTCTCTCTCTCTCTCTCTCTCTCTCTCTCTCTCTCTCTCCCCTGGCTTCCAGCAGCAACTCAGGCATCGTTCTGTATATATATATATATATATATATATATATATATATATATATATATATATATATATATATATATATATATATATATATATATATAGCCCTATATACATATAATCCAACATTTCTCAGTGACATCAAACCTGACACATTCACTCCCACATTTAACATTCACAGGGATTAATCAAAACATTATGACCCGTGCAAGACGAAACTGGGGTATTCCCTCAAACTCGGAGGAAAAGCAGATTTGCAAACCAGTGGTATTTGAAGGTAAATAACATTAATATGCAAGATTCCCTTTCAAGTTGGAATCGGGAGATGCGTCCAAGATCTACTCCTCAGGTGATGTGAGGTATGGATGACGGTAATGATGTGGAATAATTAAGTACAAATATGTTAAGAGTTGCTTGAAGCTGTGTATGTCTGTGTGTGTGTGTGTATATATATATATATATATATATATATATATATATATATATATATATATATATATATATATATATGTATATATATACTGTCAGTTGTTGCCATTTAATTAGGTAATAATTTATGAGTCTGGATGAATTTTTGAATGTAAATTACTTAAGTGTTATTTTTGTTTTGTTAGCTTGTTTGCTCCTCTCGGTGGTTCGCTCCTTTTATAATGTTACTAATGCCAGTTGTCTTTTTCATATATGGTGCTGAGTGGGTGTGAGGCCTTCCCAGTACATTCCATTCCCCCATTCCCCACAGCCCTGGGTGGACGAGGGCTCTTATATTTATCCTACAAGAGTAGGAGTTAGTTACGTTCTGGACCTCTGCCTGGGCATTTGGTTGGCTTTTGGACTGCTGCTTGACTTGCTTCTTGTTTTGAGGATCTGTACACCCGCCAATATATTGTGGATCCATTACTCTGCAGCTTAAGAGTTCATCTTCGGATAATTCTTCCATACCCCTTGGTCCAGTTATTAAAGCCAAGGGACCTCACTGGCCTACGGTAGGGTATCTATAACCCTTGTATAAAATATAGACGACTTCTTGTTGAGATCACGGCACTTTAATCCTGTTTTGGGCCCTAACACCCCGACTGCCTTGATTTATCCTCCAGACGTGGAGAATGACTGTCTTTCAAGAGGAGCCACAGAAAACTATAAATAAAAGTTGTTAGGGATATTAGATTGTATTCGTTAGGATATTCTCTCTTTTGCTTCTTTTCTCTTCCTGTCTGGGCCTCCTTTTTGTGTTTGAATGAGTTATTTTTCTATCGTTAATTGGGTAAGTGGTTGTTATTAAGTATAATTGATATTCATATTATTTTTGTATCTGAAGAGGTTCAGGTATTATTTCTGACTTATATTAATGTATTAAAATTAAGGATTTTTCTTGGTATTTTCTTTGCCCCTTTAATTGATTTTTGCACACGGCTAAGAGGTTGAGATACTATTCCACCAATTGTGGATTTAGTATTGTGTTGGTGAATACTTGTTGATTTATTATATTTGGATATAGTGTGGTGGTTAATCAAGCCATCACAATACATACATACATATAAGAGAGAGAGAGAGAGAGAGAGAGAGAGAGAGAGAGAGAGAGAGAGGCAGGCTAGGAACTTCCCCGAAAATTAAAACCACACATGTAAATAAATATATAAATCAAATAAATAAATATATAAATAAAAAAAATAAACAAATAGACGAATCAATAACTCATCTCTATAAAATTACTAAGCCACTACAAAAATAATAAACAACAAACAAACAAACATTAAATAAAAAAAAAACAACCAAACCATTACGAATTATTTAACAAAAATCCTAACCTTTACATATCACAAGAACTGGGATTACCAACTAATCCCAGGCAAATCCCAAAATAATGACAATGAACAAAGTCGAACGATAAAGCTGCATAAAAACAAAGCAACTATACACGATTCTCAAAATAATGCTACATTTAATACCTGCGAGAGCTTCCGGATAATCTATATGTATGCGAAACAAACATTTCACTGGGAAATGATCATCTGTTTCAAACATGCGTTGTTGATTGAATGAGTCACTGACATACAAAAGTGTATAGATCTTGATGTTTACAAATCATAATTGTTTATTCCTGTTTGCGTACACGTCAGATGCATAGAATGATTATTATTATTATTATTATTATTATTATTATTATTATTATTATTATTATTATTATTGGATTGCAGCAATAAGCATATGTAGAAATCTGAATACTAACACAGTTTTGTATAGATCATGATGTTTACAAATCAAAATTGTTTATTCCTGTTTACGTACACGTCAAATACTTTGGGAATTATTATTATTATTATTATTATTATTATTATTATTATTATTATTATTATTATTATTATTATTGCTGGGTTATGCTGAATTCTGAATGTTAGCACGGTTTGTCAAAACCAAATTCTTCAAGAATTATTATTATTATTATTATTATTATTATTATTATTATTATTATTATTATTATTATTATTATTATTCTTGCTGGGTTATGCTGAATTCTGAATGTTAGCACGGTTTGCCAACACAAAATTCTTCGAGAATTATTATTATTATTATTATTATTATTATTATTATTATTATTATTATCATCATCATAGTTCAATTATTAATATCGTTAATATTGACCCAATAAAATAAACAGCATTGGGAATATTTACCAATCTCTAAAACTGAAATAACAGTACATTTGATGACAACGTTACTGAATAGTAAAAAGTAAAAAATAGTAATAATTTCTATGGAGAATGGGAAGTGTCCCAGACAATCCTTCAGTTAAATGGTATTTTTCTACTTCTAAAACAATAATAGTAAAATCTTACAGGGCAGAATAACGTTGGGGATATGTACTTAGATATTCAGGGTGAGAATAACTTTATAAATACCTGGAATATTAGCCAAAAAAAAAGTGTAAAATACACCTATAAAAAAAACAGTGGGTGTATACTACCAAGCATACCACACAAGCACAAAAAAAAAATCTAAAAAGATTCTTCAGTATCACGTAACCATTTTTGTAATATCAGATTTCCACGTTTTAACAGCTCTTCCAACCAAAAAAGTGACAATTTCAAAAAAGGCGACGTGAGAGCGTGAACTATATGAAACAAGTAAAAAATCCGTCGAAGTTATAATCAAGGCCACTGAAAACAGATCTATCTTTCGGTGGTCTCGGTATAATGCTGTATGATCCACGGCCCATAAAACTTTAATCACTGGCCGGTGGTGGCCTGTCCTATATAGCTAGCCAGAAGGAAGATCATGGCTAACTTTTACACTAAATAAAATAAAAACTACTGAGGCTTGAGGGCTGCAATTTGGTATGTTTGATGATTGGAGAGTGGATGACCAACATACCAATTTGCAGTCCTCTAGCCTCAGTAGTGTTCAGGATCTGAGGGCGGAGAGGAAAAAGTGCGGACAGAATAAAGTTCGGACGGACAGACAAAGCCGGCACAATAGTTTTCCCTTCAGAAAACTAAAAAGTAAAAAAAATTTAAAAAATAAAAAGAAAAATATAAATAAATAAAGAAGTGACAACGGATGAAAGCGAACACTTAAACCACGAAAAAAAATAGCAGTATCTCTTTTCAAGAGATGTAAGAAAAATGTGAACAACGCGAGGTGGAGTGGGAATGGGAAGGGAGAGTGAAGGGAGGGGGAGGGTAGAGAAGATTTGGGGAAGGGGGGGGAGGGGGTATGCGTTAACTTCCACTTTCACGTCCCTCACGGATGCTGTAGTTAGGAGATGAAAATGATGCAGACTCCATTTTGCGCCTCTTTTGAGAGAGAGAGAGAGAGAGAGAGAGAGAGAGAGAGAGAGAGAGAGAGAGAGAGAGAGAGAGAGAGAGAGAGAGAGTAATCGTTTTTACCTTGCAAGATTCGAAGAACGAAAACCCGAACTTTAAAAAAAAAGGCAACTCAAAACTGCTTCTTTTAAATTGAGAGAGAGAGAGAGAGAGAGAGAGAGAGAGAGAGAGAGAGAGAGAGAGAGAGAGAGAGAGAGAGAGAAAGTAATCGTTTTTACCTTGTAAGATTCGAAGAACGAAAAAACGAACTTTAAAAAAAAGGCAACTCAAAACTACTTCTTTTAAACTGAGAGAGAGAGAGAGAGAGAGAGAGAGAGAGAGAGAGAGAGAGAGAGAGAGAGAGAGAGAGAGAGAGAGAGGAGAAATCCTTTTTCCTTGCAGGGTTAGGAAAAAAAAAAAGGAAATAACGAAAGAGAAGCAACACAGAAATCTTCTTCTTTTGAGAGAGAGAGAGAGAGAGAGAGAGAGAGAGAGAGAGAGAGAGAGAGAGAGAGAGAGAGAGAAATCCTTTTTTCGAAAAACTGAAAAAAAAATTGCAAAAAAAAAAGACAATGCGAAAAAACAGCCTCTTTTAAGATATAGATCCTAAGTACAGGAAAACATTAGCGCACCGTCAAAAAATAGCTCTAAAAAATAGAGCCTAGAAAAATAACATTGAAGAAGGCCAAGGTTATTGGAATGCTCTATTTCACAGCTTCATAAGGAGAGAGCTTTCTCTCATCTTTCCTGTCGTTATGTTCAGGTTATCGCAGGACCTTTTAAACTCTCTTCTTCTTCTTCGTCTTCTTCTTCTTCTTCTTCTTTTCATTATCTTATTTTTCACGTTTTTTGTTGTACGATGCAAGGATGTCACAAGACATTTTTATAATGGCATCAACCGTGGCAATGGAGAGAGAGAGAGAGAGAGAGAGAGAGAGAGAGAGAGAGAGAGAGAGAGAGAGAGAGAGAGAGAGAGAGAGAGAGTTAACAGTATTCAAACCTACAATCAATGAGACATTTAGAATTATGAAGAAAAAAACCACCTTTAATATTATTACGGATCTACTGCCTCCTAGGAGAGAGAGAGAGAGAGAGAGAGAGAGAGAGAGAGAGAGAGAGAGAGAGAGAGAGAGAGAGAGAGAGATAAACATTTGCAAAATGAAAAAATAACTAACCCTTTACTCATATTCCAAATAAAGTTCATAGCACTGTGAAACTATTTCAGTTTAACTGATAAAAACAGTAAATAAATAAAATAATAATAATAATAATAATAATAATAATAATAATAATAATAATAATAATAATAATAATGACACATCCCAAAAGGGATTCTGTACGCATATCCAGAGCTTTTTTTGTAGGGGAGCTGTTACAAAGACTCTATAATACTATTACCTAATGTCTTCGTACTGTTTTTATATTTTTTGAAATTCTTCATATTTTCCCTGCTTGGTTCTCCCTCAATTTCCATTCTTGTTATTTTCTATGCAATTTTGTATTTTTATCGTCTGGTCTTTTAGACCATACCATATCTTTTTTTTAATTTTACTTATTTATTGTTTTACACCTAAAGGTTCTTGTGAAGTATTTTGGGACGATGGTGCTAGCCCCACCTCTCTCTCTCTCTCTCTCTCTCTCTCTCTCTCTCTCTCTCTCTCTCTCTCTCTCTCTCTTTCGAATGATTTATTTCAAATCATGAACTCTTATCGGAAGCTTTTTATTTTTTTTTCCGGGAAATAAATTGCCCTTTACCATGAAAGGAAAGGTATAATAATTCAACATTCTATCAGGACAGTTCAACTGAGAGAGAGAGAGAGAGAGAGAGAGAGAGAGAGAGAGAGAGAGAGAGAGAGAGAGAGAGAGAGAGAGAGAGAAAGGACTCAAAATGAGAAAAAGTGTGAAGAATAACGAAAAGGCATAAAATAAGTCAATAAAACAAAACAAAGGTGAACTAGTAAAGTAGAGAGAGAGAGAGAGAGAGAGAGAGAGAGAGAGAGAGAGAGAGAGAGAGAGAGAGAGAGAAATGGCATATTCCAACACCCGCCTTCAAAAGGATAATCCTGATCCGACTTAATGCAGTGAAATCCATTGCACCCACTCACAAGGGCACTTTCCAGACAATGTACCTCCGGAGAAAAGGAGGAGGAGGAGGAGGAGGAGGAGGAGGAGGAGGAGGAGGAGGAGGAGGAGGAGGGAAAACAATTGTGGTTGGGAAAATAGAAGTAGAAGATTGGGAATGAGGCAGAGGAAGGTGGGTGTGTTGGTGAGAGGAGAGTTGGAGGAAAGCTGATTGTTGGTGCTGGGTGTTGGAGGGTGGAGGAGGGAGGGGGAGAGGTGATTTAATGGTGAGGAGAAAGGAAGAGAAAAGTAGGAAGGAGAAAAAGAAGGAAGGAAGAGACTGAAATAAAAGCAGGTAGAAAAGAATAAAAGGGGGAGAGAGAAAAAGCCAATTAAAACAGTAGGCAAACTTGTGACAAGAGACCTTATGAGGGAAACCACTTCCCGTTTTCTATTCTAATTAATCCCAGAAATTGCGAAGGGTAACTGATGTAAATGTGTAGGGTTGTATGTATTCGAGTTTTGAAGCTTTCACCTGCGTTTATTTGGGGTTTATTGATTTATAGTTCTTTCAATATGGCAAAGATGGATTTTTCCTTGTAGGAGTGAAGTCTAGGATACTATTATAACACCAAATTGGTTTTATAAAATTGAAAAGAAAGGAACCACACTCACTGACAAGAGACTCAAGTCAAGATCTTGAGACGTGCAAAACCACCAGAAAAACAACCTAATTGGGTTGTGAAACAACATCATAATGCACAGAAACAACACTCGTTCCCCCTCTTCAAGGAGTAACTGGGTATAAACTTCGAAACCTAAACTGGCAAAAGATTTGTCATTCAAACTTTTCTGTTTCAACTCGAGGCCCTTCTAGAATATGCTGAAGTTGACCTGGCTTTCACTAACTTTACCTTTTTTTTTTTAAATTAGTCTCTCTCTCTCTCTCTCTCTCTCTCTCTCTCTCTCTCTCTCTCTCTCTCTCTCTCTCTACGAGCATGAAAAATGCTCAAAATGTATTCTATGTTGGAAAAATTATTCAAAGTGGAAAATGCCCAAAATTTATTACATCGAGGATCTCTCTCTCTCTCTCTCTCTCTCTCTCTCTCTCTCTCTCTCTCTCTCTCTCTCTCCGAGTCAGTGCCCATTTTTCGCTGAAGACATATATATTGCAGCAAGCGTTTAGTGAAAGGGAACAATGCAACCAGAAGTAATGACTTGAATTGCTTTTATGCTTCGAGCAGTTTATTGTGGCCCACAAGGTGCATTTGCGTCTCTCTCTCTCTCTCTCTCTCTCTCTCTCTCTCTCTCTGTATTTAGCTATGAATGACATTTTAAAATCTTATAATATTCCTGATGACATTTTACCATTTTGCAACAAATCTCTTGCAACAAATCTCTCTCTCTCTCTCTCTCTCTCTCTCTCTCTCTCTCTCTGTATTTAGCTATCTATGTACTTTTAAAATCTTACGAATATTCCTGATGACATTTTACCTTCATAAGGTTTTGAAACAAATCTCTCTCTCTCTCTCTCTCTCTCTCTCTCTCTTCTCTCTCTCTCTCTATTTAGCTATGTATGTTTTTAAAATCTTACGAATATTCCTATGACATTTTACCTTCATAGGGTTTTGAAACAAATCTCTCTCTCTCTCTCTCTCTCTCTCTTCTCTCTCTTCTCTCTCTCTGAAGACATTTTTAAGCAAGATTTCGCAAATTGTCTGTCTGTCTTTCTGTCGCCTACTTTCACCAAGTGACAAACCAAAGACAAGAGTCGAGAGACCGTCTTATCTCCTCTCTCTCTCTCTCTCTCTCTCTCTCTCTCTCTCTCTCTCTCTGTTTCTTAAAACTTGGGACGGGACGCAAGGTGGAATTTTTATCTTCTTACGGGGAACTCGAAAAGGAAAGTTATGCACAAATAGGCTGCGGAATACTGACACAAGTTTTTGGGGGAACACATTTTCGAAAGGCACTACTTCTAGAATTTTAACCTAGAACTCTTTTTTATTCACTATTTTAGAAATATGGGAGTCTCTCTCTCTCTCTCTCTCTCTCTCTCTCTCTCTCTCAAAGCATGGAAAATTCACAAAATGTATTCCATCTTGGAATAATGACTCAATGCGAATTATGCCCAAAATATATTTCATCTCCAAAAAATCATGCTCTCTCTCTCTCTCTCTCTCTCTCTCTCACACACACACACACATTTTTAGGGTTTCAAAACATACATTTAGAACATATTTATTTTAACCTTTGCTAAAAGCTTTTGAAAATGTCTGAAAATGCCTAGAACTGATTTGAGTTTAACCCTCTCAAGTACACATTAAAATATACAAAATAAAACACAATATTCATACATACTTCAACCATCGCATATCTAGTAACTTCTCATAAGATACCCTTAACTATGTATTACACTTACATGAAATACGTAAATGACACATAAACAAAACTACTACAAGATAAATTACACTTTACATGAAATACGTAAACGATACATAAACAAAAACAGCCAAAGCCTTCTTCTGTGTACTTACGACTGGCCTTCTGCAGGATGCCAATGGCCTGCTGATGTGAGATGTACGAATCCAGGACCTGCCCGTCGATGGCCAGGATCTGGTCGCCTTCCTCCAGCCTTCCATCTCTGTGGGGGAAAGAAAAGGAGTTTCGTGAGCATTACCAATACGAGAGTAGGCGAGTTATAAAGGAATTCGAAATTCGAGGGCTAGGTTGTACGGATTGACTCCATATCTTGGGAAAATGGAGGATTGGGGTATGTTTTCTTTTTAATTTGTGTATGTTTAGAATACACACACACACATATATATATAATGTGCGTGTGTGTGTTGTGTGTGCGTGTAAATAACTAAATAAGTGTATATGTATATGTTAATTTTTATATATGTGTATGTATTTATAAATAAATGTATATCATTATATACATAAACATATATTATATATACACATATGAATATATATATATATATATATATATATATATATATATATATATATATATATATATATATATATATATATATATGTATACATTCATATATAATCAGATACACATCCCATTAATATCTACTCAACGGTCCTACATGTTATTATCAAATTGCATCACAAAGATCAAAGGGCAAAACACAAGTGATTACAGTGTTTCAATAAAATGAAATAAAACTAAAAAGAATAAAAAAGAAAACATTTCAATGTATGAAATTATGAATGAAATGTTTTAATCCATTTAATGGCCGAAACGTATTATCCAGAAATATTGAAATATAACTTGTTATTTAAAAGATTATTTCAATATGTTTCTTGAAGACCGATAAATTCAATAATCAACAAATAATTCATCTGTATACAAGAGCAGATGTTAAGCCTCTGCACTGAAGCCTGCAGGTGTTAATTATATTAACGCAATTAAAAGCTTCAAATTTGCATCAAACCATGAGCGAACTGCATAAAATAAAGTACGAATCATTAAAAAAAAAAAAAGAGGCAATTTGCTAATTAAATTTTGTGCAACATTCGCATATAAAACGCACTGAACCTCATTAAAAAAAAGTTGCATAAATTCACACTTAATTGTAATATATTTACTGGACATTTGCATATAAAATTAACTTCACAGGGAATCTGGACGCGAAAATAAATATTCCAGAATCACAAAACATGAAGTTTTCAGTTACATAAATTTCTCATGATAAAAACTGAACGAATTTTAAAGACAAACGTCCGAACAATTACGAAAAAAAATAAAACAAAAATATTCACAGTGTAATATTCGATAAATATTCCAAAATAAAAAAAATCTAAATTTTCAGTTACATAAATTCCCTAATACAAAAACTGAACGAACTGTAAAGACTAACGTCCGAACAATTTAGAAAAATGAGACGAAATTATTCAGAGTTAAACGTCCGAACAATTATGAAAAAAAATAACCAAAATTATTCCCAGTATAAGATCCAAGTTCGCGGTATTAAAAAGCATATTTACATATAAACGCGAACGGATTTAAATGATAAACAAATTATAGACATTGTCCGAAAGATTATGGGAAAAATATTGATAATTCAATAGAGTTCACTACGACAGAAATGAAGAACAAACACATTGTTTATAACAAAGGGCTTTTCGAGTTGGCGAGCGAATTCTATGTAAATGTTAACGCTTTAAAAGGTTATTTTTATTGTGTTTGTGTTTGTTTGTGTGTGTGTGTGTGTGTAAAGGAAACGTAGATAGACTTCTAGATTATTATTATTATTATTATTATTATTATTATTATTATTATAAAATTATTATTATTATAAAATACAAACATTATTATAAATCAATAGCAGTAACGAATTTCTCTCTCTCTCTCTAAGCCAAAACTTCTCGGAAAGTGATTTTGAGAGAGAGAGAGAGAGAGAGAGAGAGAGAGAGAGAGAGAGAGAGAGAGAGAGAGAGAGAGAGAGAGAGAGAGAGCATGAAATATAAGATCAACAAAAATTACCCAAATCATACAAAACCCACAGGAAAAAAATATATAAAAAAAAAAAAAAAAAAAACAGATGTACTCTAAACACAAGATAAAACCAAAACCATTTTATTACAATAACAGCAAACGTACAGCTAAAACAACAGCAGGAACACCAAAAGCTAAAGCTAAAATCCCACCAGCCTCGCTGAACAACAACAGCTAACTACAGCTAACTCGTGGATTCCCAACGTAATCATTTTAAGAGTATTTTGGTCCTAACACTGAAACTACTATACTGCACAGGAACTGGAATAGTTTGGACAGAGGCCTGCGTATAAGGGCACTGGAGAGAGAGAGAGAGAGAGAGAGAGAGAGAGAGAGAGAGAGAGAGAGAGAGATGATGGGAGGTCTGTGTATGATGGAATAGAAGGATGGCCCACTGGCAAAAATCGTCATGAAATTACATAACATGTATACAGGTAGTAACTGTGTGTGTGTGTGTGTATACATGAGTGGGTGTGTGTGTGTGAGTGTGTGTGTGTGTGTGTGAGAGAGAGAGAGAGAGAGAGAGAGAGAGAGAGAGAGAGAGAGAGAGAGAGAGTTTTAGAGATCCCATCCTTATTAATATATATAAAGTAAGAAATGGTTTCAAAGTATTTTCAATTTATTGTTTTAATATCTGTCTTGTCACCTTCTTTTTAAAATGTATACTGTGAGGATATTCATGATTTTCACGCGTATCTCCAATTTACAACCTCAAAGAGAGAGAGAGAGAGAGAGAGAGAGAGAGAGAGAGAGAGAGAGAGAGAGAGAGAGAGAGAGAGAGAGTTCACTAAAGCAACAACCCCGGAAGGTAAACAGACAAGGCGCCACCTCAAGGATGCTACATCACAAACATCACAGGTAAAGGAGAATGTTTACTCAGTTACACAACAAGGAATGTTCTAACAGGTGCTGGCGTGGCTGCGTATACATGGTATGTATACCTAGGTATACATGAATAAAATGGCATGGATGGGGTGTAAGTGGTATGTATACCTAGGTATACATGAGTAAAATGGCATGGATGGAGTGTAAGTGGTATGTATACCTAGGTATGCATGAGTAAAATGGCATGGATGGGGTGTAAGTGGTATGTATACCTGGGTATACATGAATAAATGGCATGGATGGGGTATACGTGGTATGTATACCTGGGTATACATGAATAAAATGACATGGATTGGGCATACATGGTATGTATACCTAGGTATACATGAATAAAATGGCATGTTATGTATAGAATGGTATACATACATAAAATACATGTGTTTTTGTGCAAGATTATCTGATGCTGCATCACATATGGCATATATATACACATATATATGCATATACATAATATATATTTTTTCAAACAAGTTTTGAAAGGATTAGAAACAGTCTCTCTCTCTCCAATAATTCAATATACATTCCGGAAATAATGGACACCCTCCCATATGTACACTGAAAAGATGGCAAGGTGGATATAAAAACTCACTCTCTCTCTCTCTCTCTCTCATTCACACGCCGAAAATGTCGAGAAATATTAACAACTCGCGGAGATCTGAGAGAAGACAGCCTTTTTTTTACTTCCTATACAAAGGCGTCTGGTAGAGCAACATGGGCATTGAAAGGAGAAGAGAAAGAGAGAGAAAGAGAGAGAAAAAGAAAGAAAGGTGAGATAAGAGATAATCCTCCGGGATTCATATGAAGTGGAAGCTGAGGAGGAGGAGGAGGAGGAGGAGGAGGAGGAGGAGGAGAGAGGAACATGAGGAGAAATATAAACAGAAGCAAAGGAAGGATTTGGGTGAGTTCAAGAAAATTAGCAGAACTAATATATATATATATATATATATGTGTGTGTGTGTGTGTGTGTTTGTGTGTATATATATAACGTTAGGTCCTCCAAATTTTATTCAGATGGGAGAGACAGGACTCCTAAAAACGAAAGAGAGAGAGAGAGAGAGAGAGAGAGAGAGTGTTTAAATGTATATAATAGCGGAGGAAATCCTCAAAATTCAGATGGAGAACAGGACACCCCAAAGAGAAGGATAAGAGAGAGAGAGAGAGAGAGAGAGAGAGAGAGAGAGAGAGAGAGAGAGAGAGAGAGAGAGAGAGAGAGAGAGAGAGAATAAATCCCGCGAATAGCGGAGGAAATCTCTCAAAATCTGGGGAAGCGAGAAAATTCCTCCCCACAGAGAAGGATAAAGCCGAGAGAGAGAGAGAGAGAGAGAGAGAGAGAGAGAGAGAGAGAGAGAGAGAGAGAGAGAGAGAGAGAGAGAGAGAAGGGAATACGAAGACAGGGGAAGGGAGAGGGGGAGGGGGAGGAGAGGAGGAGGATGAGGGGTGGAGAGACCTCCGCCCCCCTCCCCTATTCCAAGACGAGAATGCGTTCCTTTCATTACGCCCAGATAATGGGACTGATTCCTACGATGCTTTTGCTGATTTGGCAGGATTATTCCTGATTCCTGTCACGATTCCTGATTGCTGATAAGGACTCTTTATCCGGTCAAAATTCCTGTGAGGTTTTACATCTTAAAGTTAAGTCGGTTTGTTTGTTTGTGTGTATGTTTGTGTCTCTTAAATAATCCTATTGGTTTTTTTGTCTACAAAAAACAATGACAAAAACATGGTAAAAATAGGATGATTTGCATATGATAATCTCTAAACAAGAGTGA
>NC_089766.1:2053507-2081007 GCF_040412425.1 Macrobrachium rosenbergii
CTCTCTCTCTCTCTCTCTCTCTCTCTCTCTCTCTCTCTCTCACCAGAGCCTCCACAATCCACGGGCTCACACCTCGTGTTACAAATCCGAAGCTGAAAAAGATAGATAAAAAAAAGAAGAAAATAAAGTTATTCTCTCACAGCACGTGGGCGGAATGGGCGCCGATTCCCATCACCCCTGCGCCCACGCCCCCTTCCCCTCCCCCTGAGTGGGCGTGAAGTGATACGGGGAGAGAGGGCGGTGTGACATAAAAAATGGCTAACGGGGGAGGAGGAGGAGGAGGAGGAGGAGGAGGAGGAGGAGGAGGAGGAGGAGGAGGAGGAGGAGGAGGAGGAGGAGGAGGAGGAGGCGAGAGTGAGAGGAGAAGCAGACGATAGTTAAAACTCAATTGTGTCTGTCTGTGAGGTCCAGGAAAAATGTACGTGCGTATACAAAGTTAATGTACACATATATGTGCGTGCCCATACACGCACAATATATATATATATATATATATATATATATATATATATATATATATATATATATATATATATATATATATATCCAATATTACTGTACATTATTTATCTAAAATAAAATAACTTAATTATGGGAATGTTCATTTGTACACAAATGAAAATACAGCCATATTTGCAATGACACACAGAGAAAGAGAGAGAGAGAGAGAGAGATTCTGAGTACAGTCATAATTTTTTTTATTACCGCAACTCTCAATTCCGTTTGTTTAATGTCGCACTGGGTCTAATTCCTTGCAGCAATGCGGTATTTCTTTTTTTTCAATATTCTCTAAAAGAATAAAATAAATTACAAAAAAAAATAAAAATAAAAATTAAAAGATAAAAATATAAAAACTGGTTTAAGGAAACAGCTTCCTTATTCTCTAAAAGAATAAACGAATTATTAAAAACAAAATCAAAATGAAAATTGAAAAATGTAAATGAAAAACATCGGCTTTCAGAGGAATGCAAACAAGTAAAAAATGCGCCGAAGTTTCTTCGGCAAAATCGAGTTTTCTGTACAGCCGCTACAGCGTATAATCAAGGCCACCGATAATAGATCTATCTTTCAGTGGTCTCGGTATAATGCTGTATGAGCCGCGGCCCATGAAACTTTCACCAACGGCTCGATGGTGGCCTTTCCTATATCATGGCTAACTTTAACTTTAAATAAAATAAAAACTACCGAGGCTAGAGGGCTGCAATTTGGTATGTTTGATGATTGGAGAGTGGATGATCAACATACCAATTTGCAGCCCTCTAGCCTCAGCAGTTTTTAAGATCTGACGGCGGACAGAAAAAAGTGCGGACTGAATAAAGGACGGACGGACAAACCCGGCACAATATTTTCCTTTTACAGAAAACTAATAAGCATGAAGACAAAAAAATGACCTCTTAGAACAAAAAAGCCCAAACAGTAACAAACACGTACACGCGCACAAACACACACAAACCCACTACATTGTGTACAGGAGTGGACAGGACCTTTTTGTATCATACAATGGAACGGCCTCCCGTCTATTTCTCCCCCTCATACAATCTAATCTATTTCTCAGCCAAGCTATTGTATTTCTCGACCCTATTTTTTTTTCCTATTCTTTATCCCCGGAGAATCTTTTTCTCCAAGAATGGTGAGAAAAAGCGGTGGAGGAAATAACAGTTTGTGAGGGAATGGCGGAATAATGACTGTCTTGTTAATAATGTCGAAAGTATGGCTTTCAAATCACCTTGGGTAAACGAGATATCTCTCTCTATCTCTCCCTCTAATACACACACACACACACACACACACACACACACACACACACACATATATATATATATATATATATATATATATATATATATATATATATATATATATATATATATATTAATATATAATTAACAGTAAACAATTCTTTCCACCATAAACATATTACTTCTTAAAAACAATTATGAAAAATAATAAAAAAACTTTCTAATAAATCTCGATAATTCATCTGACAAAATATTCCCTAAAAGGTTCATGAATCTTTTTTATGGAACTTTAAATAAAAAACATTTCCTAAAAAGATCAAACGGTTCCGCTTATATCAAAGTATCCGGAGTCATACGAGAATTTCTTCAAAGTCAAAATCAGCGGGCTGCCGAAAAACCTTCGAATGAAAAAAAAAAAAAAAGCTTTTCTTACTCGAAAGTGGTAGAGCAAACGTTTTTTTCTTAAAAGTGAACAAACTTTCATTAGACTTTTTTTTTTAGTTTCCTTTTTCGTTGTCAAAATATCTCTCTCTCTCTCTCTCTCTCTCTCTCTCTCTCTCTCTCTCTCTCTCTCTCTCTCTCTCGCTCAGCAATTAGTAAAGAAACTACTCACTCTCTCTCACCACTTAGTAAAGAAGCTACTCCCCCCCCTCTCTCTCTCTTGCTCAGCATTTAGTAAAGAAACTACTCTCACTCTCAGCATTCAGTAAAAAACTACTCTCTCTCTCTCTCTCTCTCTCTCTCTCTCTCTCTCTCTCTCTCTCTCTCTCAGCATTTAGTAAAGAAACTGCTCTCTCTCTGGCTCAGCATTTAGTAAAGAAACTACTTTCTCTCTCTCTCAGTATTTAGTAAAGAAACTACCTCTCTCTCTCTCAGCGTAAAGAAACTACTATCTCTCTCTCTCTCTCTGCATTTAGCAAAGAAACTACTCATTCTCTTTCTCTTTCCCTTTACGAGTGAAAAAACTGAAGGATTGATTTCAAAGTATGACTTCTAGCTATACAATTCAAAAACTAGTTTATATCTCTCTTTAAAAAAGAGCAAATAAAACAATCTTTGCTCTAGAAGTTTACGAAAAGTCAACCAAAAGTGTACAACATACGAAGTGTTTTACAACCAATTCCAGACACAAAAAAAAGATGTGGGCAGCCAAAAAGCCTTTATCCTGCCTAGAGATTTTTGCAGAATTATTTTACTTTTGACCACAACTACAAAAAATAAAATTCTGCCAGGTAAAAAAAACTAAAACTGTAGATATATTTTCACTTTCATGCAATTGTTTTTATGAATTTCGATCACAGCTAAAAAAAATTCTAGATAAATAAGCTAAAACTGTAAATATATTTTCACTTTCAAGTGACTGATTTTAAGAATTTCGACCACAGCTACAAAATATAAAATTAATGCTAGAATTTGTAAATATATTTTCACTTTCAAGCGATTGATTTTAAGAATTTCGACCACAGCTAAAATATTCTACCATATAGAAAAGCTAAAATTGTAAATAGATTTCCACTCTCAAGCGACAACAAAAAAATTAATTGGATAAAAAATACCTAAAATTTTCGATTATTTTTATTTAAAAACAACTGATTTTAAGAATTGCTTTTTCTGCTGTGTGTTACAAAACAGCTAAAATTTTTAATTACTTCTCTTAAAACAACCTATTTTAAGAATTATTTATCTTGATGATAAATGTTAAAAAGTTTTTATTTAAAATCAAGTTGCAAAAATGCCCCCTTAGAATCTAAAGAGGAAAAACGTTTCCCTTCGCAATAACATTCTAATGAAAATGACTGCAAACGTTTTACTCTTCAATGGTAACATCAAACTGTTTTCGCCTAATTATAATTTATAAGGTCAAAAAACATTAACTTAACAAGTACAAAATCGAGTTTTTTGTACAGCCGCTACAGCCAATAATCAAGGCCACCGAAAATAGATCTATCTTTCGGTGGTCTCGGTATAATGCTGTATCAGCCGCGGCCCGTGAAACTTTAACTACGGCCCGTTGGTGGCCTGGCTTATATCGTTGCCAGACGCACGATCATGGCTAACTTTAACCTGAAATAAAATATCTGAAAGTTTTTAAAGGATATTTTTGTTGTTCTTTTTAGTGGTCATATTTTAGTATTTTTTACTGTTAAAGAATGCAATAATCATTTTTAGTTTTCTCTAAAAGAAAACTGTTGTGCCGGCTTTGTCTGTCCGTCCGCACTTTTTCTGTCCGCCCTCAGATTTTAAAAACTACTGAGGCTAAAGGGCTGAAATTTGGTATGTTTGATGATTGGAGGGTGGATGATCAACATACCAATTTGCAGCCCTCTAGCCTCAGTAGTTTTTAAAATCTGAGGGCGGCCAGACAAAGTTCGGGAAGAAAAAAGTGCGGACGGACAGACAAAGCCGGCACAATAGTTTTCTTTTACAGAAAACTAAAAATTATTATTGCATTCTTTAACAGCAAAAAATACTAAAATATGACCACTAAAAAGAACAACAAAAATATCCTTTAAAAACGTATAAATATTATCAGTTCCAGCCACAATGACAAAAAAAAAAAACTAATATGCAATTAAAAGCTCCCCCCCCCTCCAAAAAAAACGTTCTCGCTCCCAAAGGCTAAAATATATTTCTTTCATACAAATGTTGCCAAAAACGTGTCCATTTCTAATCAGTCTGATATATAATTAAAATGTTTGATTTCAGGTACAAAAACAGAGTATTTATTATTCAATTAATATCAACGTGCTACCTCGGCTCGCCTGAATGATTCAATTCCATCGACCAATGCAGTTATTCCTTGCTTAAATTTACCCAAATTTCTCGAGCAAACCAAACATCTTTATGGCTTTAAAATTGCTGTTATTAATTACAATCTCCTCAGGCATTTAAATTACGGTCTTGAAGTTCAAGGAGATGTTTGCTAAGTCGAACCGAAGGTGGATATTCTCTCTATCTCTCTCCATTTAACAGCTAATAATACAGGTATCTCTCTCTCTCTCTCTCTCTCTCTCTCTCTCTCTCTCTCTCTCTCATTTAACAGCTAATGATATAAGTATCTCTCTCTCTCTCCATTCAATAGCTGACAATACAGGTATCTCTCTCTCTCTCCATTTAACAGCTAATAATACAGGTATCTCTCTCTCTCTCTCTCTCCATTCAATAGCTAAAAATACAGCTATCTCTCTCTCTCTCTCTCTCTCTCTCTCTCTCTCACTCCACTCAACAGCTAATACAGTTATCTCTCTCTCTCTCTTTCCCCATTCAATAGCTAATAACACAGGTACCTCTCTCTCTCTCTCTCTCTCTCTCTCTCTCTCTCTCTCTCTCTCTCTCTCTCTCTCTCTCTCTCTCTCTCCACTCAACAGCTAATAATACAGTTATCTCTCTCTCTCTCTCTTTCCCCATTCAATAGCTAATAACACAGGTACCTCTCTCTCTCTCTCTCTCTCTCTCTCTCTCTCTCTCTCTCTCTCTCTCTCTCCAAATGCAAGTTGCAGACTTCATTGAAAAGAATCTTGGGCCTTTATATTTACTCTGATGGTGTGACCGAGGATAAATGACCTATTATAAAAAATAAACTATAAAATGTCAATTATAAAACAGGACATGAAAGTATTTGGTAAGTATTTCATGTAAATACGACAGCTGAAACCTTTCATTTTTCTTCTCATTTAACTTTCTCTGATCTCCATCTTTCGAAGAAAAAAATTCCCGAGGAATTTCTTCTTTTTAAAATAATATCTCTGGCTTCCACCTTCCAAAAAGGAAAAAAAAAATCAAGGAAACACCATCTCTATTGTTCCTTTCCTTCTCGGTTCCACGAAATCTTCCCCCACCATTTTCAGATACCACAGGGGGAATTAGCCTTTGCTAATTTCAGCATCCTTTGGGACGTTCACCTGTCTAATATAACCGTTTGCCCAAATCCCCTCCGGCCCTTCGGAAGAAATTCTCGGATGCTTCAGACAATGGAAGCGAGACGCAAGCAGAGAGTTGTACAGGAGAAGCGTTTATAGTTAAACCAGGTAAAATGAACGTTTTCTTTTATGTTTTAATTAGAATAGAATAGAATATAGAATTTAGGCCAAAAGACCAAAACACTGGGACATATGAGGTCATTCAGCACTGAAGCGGAAATCGACAGTGAAAGGTTCGAAAGGCGTAACATGGGGAAAAGCTCAAAGCAGTTGCACTATGAATCAACTGTTAGGAGAAGGTGGATAGCAAGATGGAAGAAAGAGAATATGAACGGAGATACAGTAAAGAAACTTAAAGTAATGCCTGCAGTGTATTCTCCTTTGAAACCGTTCTCAGATAGGGTATTTCACGAAGGGATAAGGATAAAGGATACTGATACAAATATTGATACAAACAGAATATGCATACGATGATTTCAAAAGAAATCAACATTTATAACGAAAAACATTTTCAGTTTTTATTATTTAAAAAAAGAAAGTTTGATCCAACCATGCTAATTCGAATACTGAGAGAAACCTTCGTGAGAAAAACTAGAGAAGACCCTAAAAATCCAAAATGAGAAGCAAAGGAAGGGTCGAAGTTATAAATCGAAGAGAGAGAGAGAGAGAGAGAGAGAGAGAGAGAGAGAGAGAGAGAGAGAGAGAGAGAGAGATAATTACAAGGTGAACCTTAAAAGAAGCAAGTTAATTGCAATGACAGAACGAGAGTCAAAAAAGAAAACTAGGGCAGCAAGAATTGGAAGAGATAATGAAAACGGAGAGAGAGAGAGAGAGAGAGAGAGAGAGAGAGAGAGAGAGAGAGAGAGAGAGAGAGAGAGAGAGGAAAGGCGATAATTACCTCTTAAATCTATCAAGAAGTGAGACTTTATCTCCGCCAAGAACTTTTCGTCCTTTATCTAAAGCTTTCGTTTCCTCTCTCTCTCTCTCTCTCTCTCTCTCTCTCTCTCTCTCTCTCTCTCTCTCTCTCTCTCTCTCTCTCTCTCATTCATTTGTAACTGTGACCTTCCCTTTGTTTCTCATTTTGTATTTTTAGGATTTCTATTGTGTTTTCACGAAGGTTTCTCCCGGTATTCTGCTGATTACCTTTCGTCTTTTATGCTTCAGCTTTTAATTACCTCTCTCTCTCTCTCTCTCTCTCTCTCTCTCTCTCTCTGCTTTAGCTTTTAATTCTCTCTCTCTCTCTCTCTCTGTTTTCTTATCTTTGTTCTCCTGATTGCCTTTCGTCATTTATGCTTTAGCCTTTAATTATCTCTCTCTCTCTGTCTCTCTCTAATAAGTATAATATATATATATATATATATATATATATATATATATATATATATATATATATATATATATATATATATATATACATAAATATATCAACAACAAGATACATCTACATCTTAAACCACACCGTCTGAAAAGGGGGGGGGGGGCGGGCAGTCCCAACCCTGCCCAATTTCATATACAAAAAAAAAACATTTAATTTTCGCCACCCCATAAAAAAACCCACGAAAAAAATTAATAAAAAAAAAAAACAAATTTATAAAAACTACAATTAAAAAACCCACAAATTTCCCAAAACTGCTATGTCCGGCAACTCATTGGACGGACAGACGTCGAGTTGCCAGTTGTTCAAATTCTTGGCAGTCTCGGCCGGCGGATGGTGTTTATCAGCTTAAGACGTCGACCATCCATCAGCTCGTGGTGGCGAAGCTTGGACGTGGAAGGCACCAGCAGAAGAGGTGCTGAGATTGCTGGGGATAAGGGGTGGGGGAGAAGGGAATAAGGGATAAGGAAATGTGAAGAAGGAGAGGGAAAGGGAAGAGAGAGAGAGAGAGAGAGAGAGAGAGAGAGAGAGAGAGAGAGAGAGAGAGAGAAGGGTAGGAGAGGAGATGGAAGAACTATAAGAAAGGGGTAAGACGAAGAAAGAGGAAAAATCATTTCTATGAAGAAGACGAAAAAGAAGAAGAGGAGGAGGAGGAGGAGGAGGAGGAGGACGAGGAGGAGATAAAATCAAATTGATGAAGGCGGAAGTGATAAAAGGAAGTGAGAGAAAAGATCACCAGAAAGAAAAGAGAAAGGAATTTGAGGCTCAAGGTAGATAGAGAGAGAGAGAGAGAGAGAGAGAGAGAGAGAGAGAGAGAGAGAGAAACTTGAAGAGACGAAATGCAAGGGGAAAGAATACGAGACAATACAGCGTGCGAAGGAGGTAAGGGGGGGGGGGAGGGGAGGGGGAGGGGAAGGGGAGTGGGTGAAAAGGTTGGGCAAGACAGGAATGGTGGAGGGGGAGAGGCCAGGGGAAGGGGCGTGGAGAGAGAAAGAAATAAGGAGAGACAACTGGACAGATTAAAGAAAAAAGCGTGGACGTGTTCGGAATGATTCCTTGAAAAGGGACGAAATGGCCCTGGATAGAATGGGACTGAGATAAAGGATTGGGGGGAGAGTATGAATGAGGAGGAGGGAGTGGGTGGGGGTCACAGAACAAAAGAGGAAGGGAAAAGGTCCCTGGGGGAAGAGGTGGTCACGTAGAAGACGGACAAAGGGAATTGGGACGAGTATGAATTGAATTGTCTTTCAATAAAACTTTCTTAATAATAATAATAATAATAATAATAATAATAATAATAATAATAATAATAATAATAATAATTAATAATAAAATTAAGCGTTTCTCTGTCTGTATTTTCAGATTATACGAATCTAAGCCTCCTCCTCCTCCTCCTCCTCCTCCTCCAGGAATTGAGGCTGAGGAGAAGAGATTAAATGAAACTGGATAGGAAGGAGAAGAATAAAACAATTAAATAAGACAATAAAAAAATGCGACAACCCATCAACGTATTCTAAGCTTGGGATGGGATAGAGAAGAGATAGAGAAGAGGAGAAGATAGGACAGAGAAATACAAGCTTGGGATGGGATAGAGAAGGGAAGGAGTTCAAGACGTTGGAGACAGATAAAGGGAGAGAAGGAAATGAGAGGATGAGAAGTGGAGGCTAAGGCGACGCCGCCCAGCGGAAAGCAGGAAAGACGCTAATACGAAATCAGGAAATTATAAACACCTCTCTCTCTCTCTCTCTCTCTCTCTCTCTCTCTCTCTCTCTCTCTCTCTCTCTCTCTCTCTCTCTCTCTCCCCACCAACCCCCGTGTGGTCTTTCCGGGAAGCTAGGGAACGGAAAAGTTCTGGGCGTTTAATGGAACAGTAGAAATAATGAACGCAACAACAACTCGAGCTAGAACAACAACAACAACAGCAATAATAATAATAATAATAATAATAATAATAATAATAATAATAATAACAACAACAACAAGGAAACAATGACAAGTGAATAAGAGAACCCATCAAGATTCTCTCTCTCTCTCTCTCTCTCTCTCTCTCTCTCTCTTCTCTCTCTCTCTCTCTCTCTCTGCTTAAAGGCACAAATAATAATAATAATAATAATAATAATAATAATAATAATAATAATAACAACACTTAATCACAAACGAATCCACCAACATATTCTCTCTCTCTCTCTCTCTCTCTCTCTCTCTCTCTCTCTCTCTCTCTCTCTCTCTCTCTCTCTCTCTCTCTCTCGTGCAGTCAAGGTACACCAATATGAGGCAATTACTAAAAGAACTGGCAGAAGAAAATGGCGTAAAATCTAACAAATGTGAAAGCAGCCAATATCTGGGACCAACAGTAATGACCGTAAAGAAATTACATAAATCTGAGAAAGTCTGCGGGATCCACATGCCACATTTCACTTACTCCCACTCCTCGGAATAAGGTAGAAACCAAGACTAAATCGAGTACCGTAAATATATTTTAAAAAATGTCCTTTTTTTTTAATAACAAATATCTTTAAAAATATCGTTAAAAATGTCTTTAAAATTTCCATCAAACCCGAGACATCTGCCTCGCCTTCAAGGGAGTCCAAATGTCCAATAATCCCCCGGAAAGTAATCGCCACGCGGAAACGTTTACGCCACCATTGGCGCATCAGCGAGGCGAGAGAGAACCGAGCTTGCTTGCTTGCATCTCGCCTCTAGTTCCTTCGCTTGCGACAAACACTTGCGGAAGCACTTTATTTCCGGTTAGGGATTATCCCAGGAGCCACTAAGCGGCTGTAATGGAGGATGTTCTGGATTCGTAAACCGCGGTTAGGAAAATGCGTGTGAAACGAATATTCAAAGTGAAATGGACCGTTGGGACTTTCAGAATCATTTTTTATTATTTTAGAGAGAGAGAGAGAGAGAGAGAGAGAGAGAGAGAGAGAGAGAGAGAGAGAGAGAGAGAGAGAGAGAGAACGTGGGTGTGTGCATAAGAGCTATAAACTGTGGGAGCAAGAGATAGAATGCAACTATAAATCGTGCTGTGAAAATACACCTTTTCACAGAGAGAGAGAGAGAGAGAGAGAGAGAGAGAGAGAGAGAGAGAGAGAGAGAGAGAGAGAGAGAGAGAGAGAGAGAGAGAGCGAAGGCATTCCCCTATTTGCTTCAATCGTCACTGTTAAACTTTCGAATCTCGAAGAGAGACCTGACTTTCCACAAAATGATTACACACTTTCCACCCAACTTAAAGATAAATTGTGAAGTCCAACAAAACTGTACAACATAATAGAATGTGTCTCCCTAACTGCCAACGAATTAAAGCCCGGCTAACAATATTCCAATTCTAACTTCACTCCATCATTTTAAACAGCGGAGGATCATTTTTCATCCACCAATGAATGAGGCGGTTCTCACCAAATTAATAGTTGTGCAAAATCCGTAGCTTCGTTTGTACCTGCTAAATTGACAGATATGTAGGACGCAATAAGTCATTTTTTTTACCTACAAAGTTTCTCATGTAGCAATTGAATCGTTCGGATAATAAAATGTAATAAAGCTTCTCTTAGTAAATTCACAGATAAAAAAAAAGATAAAAGATAATAAGATAATGAAAATTAGATAATGAATTTCTCTCTCTCTCTCTCTCTCTCTCACACACACACACACACACACAGGAATTCATAAATGAAAAAAGGCAATTCGATAAAGACAAGATTCTCTCTCTCTCTCTCTCTCTCTCTCTCTCTCTCTCTCTCTCTCTCTCTCTCTCACACACACACAGGAATTCATAAATGAAAAAAGGCAATTCGATAAAGACAAGATTCTCTCTCTCTCTCTCTCTCTCTCTCTCTCTCTCTCTCTCACACACACATTCACACACACACACACACAAACAAGCGCGCGCACAAATTCACAAATAAAGATGGCAATTAAACAATGGCTAAATACTCTCTCTCTTTCTCTCTCTCTCTCACTCACACACACAAGCACACACATATACACAAACACAAACAGATGCATAAACGCACGCAGGCGCGCGCGCAAAGTATTACATTTCCATTAAAAGGTCACACGCCCTTGCCTTACTCAGCGATGCAATGCGCCATAACAAACCTAATGTTGTCGCATTTATTTTCTCTAAACGACAAATAAAAACGACATAAAAGCCAAAGTTGGATACCTCTCTCTCTCTCTCTCTCTCTCTCTCAACCAATCATTATCTCATGTTTCTAATCACATTCATATTATAATCCATAATAATACCGAATATTATCCCACCTTGCTTTCTCTGGGAAATAGTATAGTGGAAAAATAATACTTCCTCTCTCTCTCTCTCTCTCTCTCTCTCTCTCTCTCTCTCTCTCTCTCTCTCTCTCTCTCTCTCTCTCTCTCTCTCTCTCTCTCTCTCCCACAGGTTTTACTAAAGAAAACCATTATTTTTTTCTTTCTCTCTCAAGCATGGCATTATAAAAATCAGTCAAAATAGCAATAACATATACAATGAAAATACACTGAGCAAATATCATTTTAAAATTAAATTCTGGGATTTTATATTAAACGCTTCTTTTAACCTTTAGTTTTTATAAAAACATCATTCGAACTCTGTATGGGTTTGAATATATCGAGAGAGAGAGAGAGAGAGAGAGAGAGAGAGAGAGAGAGAGAGAGAGAGAGAGAGAGAGAGAGAGAGAGAGAGAGAGAGAGAGAATTTCTTCTCCACTGATTACGGAGCGACTCCTAGCCATGAAAGTGAATTGTAACCAAACCTGATTGCTGAGAGAGAGAGAGAGAGAGAGAGAGAGAGAGAGAGAGAGAGAGAGAGAGAGAGAGAGAGAGAGAGAGACCGAAGCGTCAATATAAGCAATCGTAATTCATCCATCAGAATTACAATAAATTGAATAATTGAGAGAGAGAGAGAGAGAGAGAGAGAGAGAGAGAGAGAGAGAAGACTGATTACGGATATCTCCTAAGACTGCAAACAAAACAAACAAAACACGTGGAATAATAATAATAATAATAATAATAATAATAATAATAATAATAATAATAATAAAAATAATAATCTGGAGACGCCATTACAACGAAACACCCAAAACCAACATTACCTGAGACCACCTTTAGAATTATCAGCTACCACGCGAAAGTAGTGGATTAATACGCTTCGCAAATCGCTGTTATTTTTTTTCTCTTTTCTTTATTTCCTCCCGAACACAAACAGCCTGTTTACCTCGGTTGAATAAGCGAGTTAATTAGCCGGGGCAATTATCAGCATCCGGGATAATTCTCCCCCCTCGCGAATAAGCGAAATGAAAAGGACAAACAGGTATGAATTGCCGGCCGTTCATTTGCTATGCAGCGGGATGGTTATATTAGGAGATCAGGGAACGCCATTTTTTTTCTACCTAAAGTGGTTCATAATACAATACGTATTTCTGATGGAGCATAAACAAACATAAAAGATAAAAAGAACCATGAATAACTGTTCAATACCTGTAAAACAATAAAGAATATTTGTAGGTAAAATATACAAAAAAGGGGAAAAACTGCACAATGCTTGTTAAACAAAAAAAATTATATGTATATTATCATAGCCACTTTGACCTTTGACCTTTGACCTTGGAATGAGCGCGGTTCATAATACTGTACAATAAGTATTTCTGATGAAACATAAACAAACATAAAAGATAAAAATAACCATGAATAACTGTTGAATGCCTGTAAAATAAAGAATATTTGTAGCTAAAATATACAAAAAAGAGGAAATAACTGCACAATGCTTGTTAAGCATAACAAAAATATATATTATCATTTTGACCTTTGACCTTGGAATGACCTTGGAATGGGCGCAGCCCAAAAATTGTGAATCCCAATCAACAGATGCGATACACAAGACGCTTGAAGTCTTCATCTTCAAAGAGACCAGAAGAGACCAGAATGACAGAGAAGTTAAAACCTTTAATCTTAAGGAATATATAAAAACCTTTCATCTTAAGGAATATACTTATATGGAAAGTCAAAACAGACTAAAATTAGAATTACTGACGTTTAGATTTTGCACTTTACGTTATGTTCGAATCCTGCTACGGATTTCAGCAGAATTTCTTCATTTGGTTTCTTATACGGATTTCAAGCTTTGTAGCGACAGTCGAAACCACAAAATGATGAAGAGGTCGAGAAGTTATGAGGGAATTGTGGTTATAGCAATTACACAAACACACACATAATAATATAAATATATATATATATATATATATATATATATATATATATATATATATATATATATATATATATATATATATATATATATATATATATATATTATAAATAGATAAAACCTATTCACAAGAGAAAGCACACCAAAGAGGCCACTGACTTGAAATTCTTGAAGCTTCCAAAGAATAATGTTGGTTTAAACCACCTGCCGCAGCAGACCCCACACTGCAGCAGTAACTGATCACAATACAGATCCAGTGATTTTTCATCGCCCTGGGGGGAGACGCGAACCCACAGCGACATCTGAGTGGCATGCCACGACGTTAACCACTATACCAGCGGACCACCTAACACACACACACACACACACACACACACACACACATATATATATATATATATATATATATATATATCATATGCGTAACCTCTCGTGACATTTTACTAAACAGGGTAATATTCCCCACTCTCGAATTAACAGCGAAACAGACGCCATTAATAAGTCAGATGGCGAAAATCATTTATTAATGTTTTGTGGGATAGCTGAATTGGTCGAGTTGTTGCTCCTGGGTTGTTGGTGTCGTTGTTTTGTCTGATGTTTGTAAGTTTCTTTTTTTTTTTTTGTGATGAGAATTCTGTCGTAGGAATAAAGACTTTAATTTGGACGAAAGACCTGATAAGATCATATAGCTTTAATGGACGTTTTTTATATTAGAAATATAAATGGTGGTATCTTACATCATGTATGAAGTATGTATGTATGTACGTATGTATGTATGTATATATACATATATATAAAATATATACATACATACATACATATAAACAAAATTTAAAAAATATTTTAGCATTCACTGATATATCAACATATAAAACAAAATAATTTAAAAATATTTTAGTTCATGATATATCAATAAATAAAAATCACAAAAATTCCATTGTTCAACTGGAAAATTAATAAAACGAAATATGAAATACCATAATCAGCAAACTGCGTCACAAAACGTAACAAACAGGCATTGCAAAATCCTTCACAAAAAGTAATCGAGAAAATAGGTTATATTAACCGCGAAAAAACAAACCACAATAAATACATATACCCAAAATAAACTGAAATAAAATTACATCAATAACAATCAAGGCAAAATTGCATTATTAATAACAACAATATACAGTCATGGGACATGCCAAAAAATATTAAAAAAAAAGCAATGTATTCCGGGCCATTTGACGTAAAAGCATAATGGAAACTCTCTCTCTCTCTCTCTCTCTCTCTCTCTCTCTCTCTCTCTCTCTCTCTCTCTCTCTCTCCCCAGTGGAAATGTTTAAAATCTTTGCAAAATGCGAGCTTGGAGCGCATCAGAAAGGAAAATACGAAACATAAAAACAGGAGGTTCATACGCATTTGCAATTTATGGATGACACAGGTGAAGCGTATGCATTCTGGATGAGAGAGAGAGAGAGAGAGAGAGAGAGAGAGAGAGAGAGAGAGAGAGAGAGAGAGAGAGAGAGAGAGAGAGAGAGGGTGCGTATATGTGTATACATAAAAGCTATAAAATACAAGACATGAAGACAGAACGCAATAATAATTTGTGCTGTGAAATAGACCTTTTCACAGAGAGAGAGAGAGAGAGAGAGAGAGAGAGAGAGAGAGAGAGAGAGAGAGAGAGAGAGAGAGAGTACCTGTATGTCTACAAACTATGGGAGAAATAAAAATACACAACTGACATTTCTAAAGCCAAACAAAAAAAAAAATATGTTAAAACAGTAAATAATAATAATAATAATAATAATAATAATAATAATAATAATAATAATAATAATAAGATAATAACATAAGATGCAATAATGAAGAAATAATGAAGAAGGGGAGGACCAAACAGCCAAGGACTGGGGAGTGATGGGGATGGGAGGGGGAGGGGAGGAGAGGGCCATCATTTTAAGTGGTCCTAAAAGGCAGCTTCCGGTTCGATTAGGGAAGGTGGCACTTCGGCCCCCTTAAAATGTCACCCTCGATATACCAAGAGGGCGAATATAATTAGAATAACACTTGTGTGGCGCCACACAGGAAAGAATAAGGACGTGGAGAGGAGAGATGATGATAATAATCTGGAGAAACAGTGAAATGCGAAGGGAATAAGGGAAAATAAGGGAAAGTCTTATTGGGTTTTTTCTTCACACTGAGGGTTTTATTCTCTCTCTCCTTATCTTAGAAAGTTAATTTCACATTATACTTTGTTACCATCGTCTCTCTCTCTCTCTCTCTCTCTCTCTCTCTCTCTCTCTCTCTCTCTCTCTCTCTCTCTCTCTCCTTATCTTAAAAAGTTAATTTCACATATGCTTTGTTTACATTATGCCCCCTCTCTCTCTCTACTTATCTTAGAAAGTTAATTTCACATATGTTCTCTTATGCTCTCTCTCTCTCTCTCTCTCTCTCTCTCTCTCTCTCTCTCTCTCTCTCTCTCTCTGATTTTCCTTTCAATACCCTTGCAAATTTTATCATCATCATTATGATTATTCTGTTGATCATAACAAACGAATCGAATTTGTAGATAATAATAAGGTGTCATTAGGTGTCTTTGCTTTGAAACAAAAGCTGAATATACGAGACTGACAGTTCCAACTGACACAGAAGGAAGAACAGCACACGTCCATTTAAAATGCTTGCAAGCAATGCAGCTAGCTGTGAAAGACACAACACCAGTTTTGTTATTGAAATGCTTGCAAGCAATGCAGCTAGTTGTGATAAAGGGACGTGCCTTAAAGCATAATGCCAGTTTTGTATACACACAAACATGCACGCAGATTAGATGACAGCCGTTGTTTGCGCTGCCCTCAAATGGAAGACTGCAGTGTCTGCAAAAATACAAAACTGAGAAAAATGATAGATACTGCAGTTTTCCCTGGCCTTACTACTGATTCTGCAGATACTGCAAATGGGACACCCCTAAACACTCCTGGAAAGCACTGAAGAATCATTCTGAAACTGCAGTAACTTGTGTATTGGTGTTTCACGAGCCCAATAGGTGGCACATCTCCATTTAGAAAATTCTGCAGTTTTCTATTTTAGAGCGGTACAGTAACCGACCCATACACAGACCAGTAAAAAGGACTTCATTCTTTTCTACTGATGGATCTACTGAAATAACTGGAGTCCTGACAGGGTTATGAAGACACACATAGCTTTTAAATTATACGCATAATTTCTCTGACGCGTCAGCGAGCACATCCAGCTATTTGCAGGCCTTTCAAAGCGCCACCAGACTGCTTCTATTAGCGAGGAGCTTTTAATGAAATAAAACGCCCATGTTTTGAACGGGGAAATGGTTCACAAAAGCTGTAACGAACAACAAAAACGCGCTTTCAGCAGTTACATAAAAGCCCGTGCAAATAAAAAATAATGGGTAAAAACAAGTGAAAATTAACGAGTATAAACAGTGAAGCAACTTTGGTTCTAACAAGCTCAACCACTGTCGTTTTCTGTAAATTTTTTTTTTTTTTCGCTTTTGAAAAAAATGTTTTTTTCAAAAGCATGACTTCAAAAACAGGCAATACCTCCTCCTACCTACCCTCCCCCTCCCGCCATTCTTATGTTTCCTGCCCCCTCTGCCAATCTAACTCGACAAGAATAATGGATTTTATTTGACAGACAAAGCCTGCGAAGAGGTCCCTAGCATAATAGCGTGGCAGAGGTCAGCCACGTATGCAAATTTTGGCTGTTACCTGCCAGTCAATATTAGGTTCACCTGTACCGCCATCTGCACCATCAGTAGTAATGGGCATTTGCCTAAAACTACCTACAAGAAGGAAATGGAACATGCGACCAATTATAGAAATATGAAACAGGGACCTAGCGACGTTCATTTCAACAAATGACAACACAAGTCCAGTGGATCTGAACTCATTTCTTTTGGATTCCTACAAACATTCCATTTCGCTGCAATAACTCGGAAGGTTAAATACCTAATATACAAGCTTCTGGGGCACAATTTGCATTTCACTTTACATTTACCAGGAAAAGTCTTCGACGCAGATCGACCCAATTAAACCGTACATTTTGTCGGTGAACTTCAGAAAATTATGATTTGTCATTTTCTTTCTTCTAAGAAATGGATCGCCTGAAAGCCTGGATATTCAATTTTCTCTAAAGAGAGAGAGAGAGAGAGAGAGAGAGAGAGAGAGAGGTCAGGGAGGACAATTAAAACATCAATGCAATGAAAATTCTCCTGAAAGGCTGACTTTTCGAAAGGAGAGAGAGAGAGAGAGAGAGAGAGAGAGAGAGAGAGAGAGAGAGAGAGAGAGAAAACAATCAAAACAACAAAACAATACAAAAGTATTCATCGACATTCAAACACTTTCCTTTCTCTCTCTCTCTCTCTCTCTCTCTCTCTCTCTCTCTCTCTCTCTCTCGCGGCACATTTGTCACGGAATTGCAAAATCGCATGAGCCTCGTAAACACACGTATGTGTCCGTGCGTTTGTGCGTGTGCGTGTGCGTGTGTATGACCTTTCCAGCCTCGTATCAGGTCACGGAAAGTCACCTTTGTTCCGCTTTCGATCTAGATGTCAGAGGTTGCTCGTCGGTGAACTCGGCAGCAGCGAGAGATATATATTTACGTTGTTCATAATCTGGGATGGAAGTTCTGACTCCAGTTTACACGGCTCAGCTAATAACACACACGCGGCTGGCTGGCTCACGGCTCTCAGAGAGAGAGAGAGAGAGAGAGAGAGAGAGAGAGAGAGAGAGAGAGAGAGAGAGAGAGAGAGGGGATAACACACAAGGCTGGCTAGATGACAATCGTTTACACACACACACAGAATAACACACTCGTGGCTGGCTGGTTCAGAGAGAGAGAGAGAGAGAGAGAGAGAGAGAGAGAGAGAGAGAGAGAGAGAGAGAGAGAGAGAGAGAGAGAGAGAGAGAATAAAACACATGGTTGGCTTTATGAGAGAGAATAAGACACAAAGCTAGATTAGCCCATATATATATATATATATATATATATATATATATATATAGAGAGAGAGAGAGAGAGAGAGAGAGAGAGAGAGAGAGAGAGAGAGAGAGAGAGAGAGAGAGAGTTATGAAACATTTTACTACAGTACGGTTTATGGCAAAGCAATATCGTTACCAAAGAGTTCTTTGTGTGTAAGTGTTTGTGTATACGTATGTGTATGTGTGTGTGTGTGTGTATACAGCGGCGTTTCCCGAAGCAGAAAGCGACCTCCGTAAACGACCGGCGATAAACACGGGCGCATTCTATCGGCGAAATCGCCACGGTCGTAATCCACTGAAACGAGATGCCGCAGCGACCAAGGCGTTAGAGAGAGAGAGAGAGAGAGAGAGAGAGAGAGAGAGAGAGAGAGAGACACTAGGTTGGCTGGATGACAATCGTTTACAGGGAGAGAGAGAGAGGGAGGGAGAGTATACCACTCAAGGCTGGATGGCAGACTATCATTTATAGAGAGAGAGAGAGAGAGAGAGAGAGAGAGAGAGAGAGAGAGAGAGAGAGAGAGAATAACACACATGGTTGGCTTTGAGATGGAAAAATAAAACATGAGGCTAGCTTAAAGAGAGAGAGAGAGAGAGAGAGAGAGAGAGAGAGAGAGAGAGAGAGAGAGAGAGAGAGAGAGAGAGAGAGAGAATAAATCACAAGGCTAGCTTATAGAGAGAGAGAGACAGAGAGAAAGATAGAGAAAAATCCAAGGCTAGCCTATAGAGAGAAGAGAGAGAGAGAGAGAGAGAGAGAGAGAGAGAGAGAGAGAGAGAGAGAGAGAGAGAGAGAGAAAGTTCTCTACTGGGAAAAGGAAACAATGTCTTGTCTTGGATGGAGATTCTCTAGCTAAATAAGCTTCTTAATTCTAAAGGGCGGAGAGGAATTGTACATCCACATTGGAACACTGTGAATATCTTTATATATATATATATATATATATATATATATATATATATATATATATATATATATATATATATATATATGTATTATTATATATTTTCTTTTTTATATGTTCTTTTATAAATATATGATATATATGATTTCTTTGTGATGGTTCCTACTTTGCAGAGAGAGAGAGAGAGAGAGAGAGAGAGAGAGAGAGAGAGAGAGAGAGAGAGAGAGAGAGAGTCTAAATATGGAGTTGAAAGTATATCAGAGATAGTCTCTCTCTCTCTCTCTCTCTCTCTCTCTCTCTCTCTCTATCTCTATATATATATATATATATATATATATATATATATATATTATATATAATGTATTAGAAACCTCAGGTGTTCCTTGGCTGTATGGTCTAGAGAGAGAGAGAGAGAGAGAGAGAGAGAGAGAGAGAGAGAGAGAGAGAGAGAGAGAGAGAGAGAGAACTCCAATCTTCGCCAACAAAACTCCCTCACAAGATATGAAATAATCGAGAATCATATTACAATGCAAAAAATAATAAAATGAAAAATAAAAAGTAATTCACAGGCCCGAAATTCGACGCCGACAAAAGTCCTGATAACGAAGCCATTACAAGGGGCAATAAAAGATGGCGGTGGCCGTTGCATCTGGATAATAAAAAAAACAAAATGGCGGCCCACTTCTTCGGATAATAAGAAGAGAGAGCGAGCCATCATCCGAAAAAGAAGACCACGGATATTGTATCTGGTAATTTAAAAAACAAAATGGCGGCCCACTTCTTCGGATAATAATAAGAGGGAGAAGCCATTACACGAAAAAGATCACGGATATTATATCTGGTAATTTTCAAAAACAAAATGGCGGTCACTCCTTCCTCTAATACTAACTGAGAGATAGCTTATACCCAAAAAGAGAAGTTGGCAGATATTCTCTGTGGTAACAAAAATAAGAAAAACAAAATGGCTGCCACTCCTCTGTCTAATCACAAAATAGAGATAGCTAATACACAAAAAGAGAAGATGGCGGATACTGTATTCTCTGATAAAAATAAAAAAACAAAATGGAGGACATTCCTTTGGATAATAATAAAAATATTTTGTATCTGGCAATAAAAATGAAAATAATAAAATGGCGGCCGGATAATAAAAATAACAAACAAAATGGCGGTCTTTTCTTTGTCTAATAATAAAAGAGCTCACAAATACCCGAAAAGATGACGGCAGATAGTGCAACCGGTTACAAAAATTAAAAACAAAATGGCGGACACTCCTTCGGATAATACAGAGAGAAAGAAGAAAGAGTCTCAATCCAAAAAAACAAGATGGCGATTATTGCATCCAGTAACAAAAAGATGGCGATTATCTTCCGGATGATAAAAAACAAGCGGATATTAGATCGAGTAATCTAAGTTAACGGCAGCTACAAAGGGTTAATAAAAAGATGGCGGCCGTTGTATTAGGTCATAAAATGCGACGGCATTTGCACTGCGCGATAAAACAACGCGACCTTTTAAGAGGTTTATAGGTCAAATGTCGCCCACGAGCGGCTGGGAGTACGAGGAAGAAGGTCAGTCTTAAAATACCGACAATTCTCTAACCCACTTTAGGACCTGGGGGAACCAGGCAGCAGTCGTGCTAATTACGCAACAGGTAGGCTTATGGGAGCCAGCAAGCACCTCCTCCCTAGATATAAAAAAGAAACTGATGAAGTATAATATCATTGCAGAGTTAATATTACATTTTTCAAGTCTCCCATTCATCAATTAGCATTCTAGGAGAAAGATGGTGTGTACACATTGTCCATATCATTTATCAGTAATAAATTTTCTTTGGTTTTACTAATTTATGAAAAAAAAATTCATTTTTACTCAATGGTATGATAATCCATTTCTTTACCTTGTTCCGTAACAATGTCCCATGCTTATAGATAATAATAATAATAATAATAATAATAATAATAATAATAATAATAATAATAATAATAATGATAATAATAATAATAATAATCTTAAATGTGTCATTGAAATTAATTGGTAGGAAATTAAACCAATTGTTTTACACAGTGAATATGACATGACTGAACACTTAAGACCAATATTAACCAGGAAAGAACCTTTATAAAATCCACACTTTCAACTTGGAGGATTGAATAAAAAATAATATTTCATTGCATAATAATGAACATGTATTCTTAAAAACGTATTGACTGTAAGTATTATACATACATGAGATATGAATAACATACAGAGTTCTTAACAAAAATATAATAACATTAAGCATTATACATACATGAGATTTGAGTATCATAGCGAGTTCTTAAGAAATATATATTAACTTTAACCATTATACATTACATACACGAGATTTGAATGGCATAGACAGTCCTAAGAGAAATATAATAAAGTTAAGCATTGTATATACACGATATTTGAACAACATAGAAAGTTCTTAAGAAAAACATCAAAAAAAAACTTTCTCCAGAAACCCACTCTGTAAAAAAAAAAATACAAAAAAAAAAAAAAACATACGACAGAAGTTAAGGGAGTTTTCAATCTAAATTAAAGACGGGGAAATAGCATTAAAATATTTTTCAAGTCGAAAATTAATATCAGCCAAAAATCTCGGCGCTTAACTCGGGCCCAAAATACCTGCAACTTTCACCGTAAAGGTTTGAGGAAAAAATTGTCTATTACTTAAGGAACTTTCGTCCGGAAGTCTTAACAACAAAAATGTTAAATTCGAGAGAGAGAGAGAGAGAGAGAGAGAGAGAGAGAGAGAGAGAGAGAGAGAGAGAGAGAGAGTGGATAATATTCGTCCGTAGATTAACACTTGTTTATGTTTATCTGTATTTATCTACTTTACACATACACACACACACATATATATATATGTATACTGTGTGTGTATATATATGTGTGTGTGTGTGTGAGTGTACTTTTGTGTGTATATATCCAGCAAACCTTCAAACGCAAAAACACACAAAAATAAAATAAATATAATAACTGACACAAACATGTTAACACAGATGTGACGACTTATAAAACGAACTTCCCAGAGAGAGAGAGAGAGAGAGAGAGAGAGAGAGAGAGAGAGAGAGAGAGAGAGAGAGAGAGAGAGAGATCCCCTGAACTCCATATACACGCCAACGTCCATTCATGTTCATGAAACAAATAAGGTAAAGCATTATTACCCTTAAACAGTTAAGCTAAAGTACAAAGCCATAGGGTCTGGAAAATAATAATAATAATAATAATAATAATAATAATAATAATAATAATAATAATAATAATAATAATAATAATAATAATAATAATAATATAAGATTACAGGGAATTTCTGCGACCATACCGAGGCCTTCAAAAAAAACTTCCCAAATTATCATAACCTGATTTGCTCAAAACGACTGACGGCTGGGAATTTTTTTTTTTTTTGGGTGGGGGAGATGGGGGAGGAGGGAGAATATTAAAAAAAAATAAATAAATAGATAAAAAAAAGATACATGGCAGACGGGGGGAAGTTTGTTGAACGCTTTGCTGATTTTTTTTTTTTTTTTGCTGCATCAGCAATCTGGAGCAAAATCCCGCGGCATGGAAAAGTCGATGTTGTCTCTCTCTCTCTCTTTCCCTCTCTCTCTCTCTCTCTCTCTCTCTTTTTACTGTACCGTTCAAAACACGATCTAATATCGTCTTACTGCAAAAAAAAAAAAAACAGATTTTCTATTCGATAAGCCATAATCTCTCTCTCTCTCTCTCTCTCTCTCTCTCTCTCTCTCTCTCTCTCTCTCTCTCTCTCTCTCTGTGAAATAAACAAAAATTTTTAGTATTTTCTGTGTCGTTCAAAACATGATCTAATCTCTTCTTCCTACCAAAGAAACACATTTTCTCTTCAATAAGCCATAGCCTGCTCCCGCCACCCCCCCCTCTCTCTCTCTCTCTCTCTCAGGAGTAACGAAATGGCCGACAAAGGACAACGGCACTGACTGGAGGCAGAAAAAAATAGAAAATCATATGAGAGAGAGAGAGAGAGAGAGAGAGAGAGAGAGAGAGAGAGAGAGAGAGAGAGAGAGAGAGAGAGAGAGAGAGTAGCTGTTTATACATTCTACCGAAAAAGCAGCTCCCCCCAAAATGCTTTCACGTTTTTACGGCGTTTAAAGTTCGCGGGACAGCCAAAATAATAACGAGGAAAAAAAAAAAACACTCGGCAAAATGAAATCATGTTTCAGAAAAAAATACATAAATAAATCCTTTGATCTCTGAGGTTAATGATTACACGATATTTCAGGATGAGGGCAGGGGAAGGGGGAGTGGAGAAAAGAGATATGTGAATTACTGAGGACAGAAGGAAGGGATAGACGAATGGAAGAGGAAAGAGAAAGAGAGAGACAGAGAGGGAGAGAAATACGTGAGTCGTATATAATGGAAGAAAGGGATAGACGAATGGAAGAGGGTGGATAGAAGGGAATAAAAGGAATTGGAGAAGAAGAGAGAGAGAGAGAGAGAGAGAGAGAGATACGTGAACTGCACAGGATGGAAGAAAGGGCAGACGAATGGAAGAGGGTGGATATAAGATATTGCAAGAAGAAGAAGAAGAAGAAGAAGAAGAAGAAGAAGAAGAGAGAGAGAGAGAGAGAGAGAGAGAGAGAGAGAGAGAGAGAGAATGGTTACACGAAGGGGAAAAGTGATTTCCCTACGAAAATGGGCAAGAAAAAGGAGGAACAGAATTGAAATGGGTATGGAAAGGGCAAATGGAGGATGAACGAGGTGTCAGGTGACTGGGAAATTTCACCTCTCTCTCTCTCTCTCTCTCTCTCTCTCTCTCTCTCTCAAGCATTTTCCTTCCACTCTAATACTCAACTTAAGAACAAGTTGCCTACACCTTCCACCTTCCTACTGTCACACATTTTGACATATTTTCTTCGCTTTCACTTCTTCCCAATTCTAACTTTCGCCAATTCTAACATTTTCCTCTCTCTCTCTCGCCTCTTCCTAATTCCAGGAGACATGAGATGCCCTGGGAAGAATAGCTGGGAGAGGTCACACACAAACACGTAAAAGGTCAATGACCTGTCTTCTCACTTCCATCTGACCTCCAGGTTTCATTACAAGAATGACCAAATCCCAAGGTAATTTCCCACCCACCCCCCTAGCCGGAAAGACTCCTGTGAAATGTAATTACTCGGAGATATGGCGGAGAAATTATATTTTTTCTAAGAGATCTAATTACTCCGGGATGGGGCTAAGAAATTCTATTTATATTAATAAAAGAAATCACATTTTTTCTAAAAAAATAAATTAACATTTTTTCTGATAACCGAAATTATATTTTTTCTAATAAAGGAAATTATATTTTTCCCAATAAATTTAATTACTTCGGTACATGGCAAAGGAATTATATTTATTCTAAGAAATGTAATTACTGAAATGTAATGACTTAGAGATTACATTTCTCGGGAAAACGTAATGTACGCGCGTCCTAATCACTGGCTATTATTATTATTAAGAGAGAGAGAGAGAGAGAGAGAGAGAGAGAGAGAGAGAGAGAGAGAGAGAGACTTGCGAAATTATTTAAGCATACACGTGAAGATATTCATTATGTTTTCATTTTGGCGTTTTCATTTTCCGAAATATACACGACTGCCTTGTCTGCCCAGGGATGCCCACACAAACACAAAAACACTCACGCACATACAAAACAACACTCGAAACTTCCCAGACACACACACCAACTCAGGACAGGGTTCATAACACAAACACACATACACACACAAACTATGAATTATTCAACGGATCGTTACCCAACCGCGACAGAGCAGCTGTCTTAAGCAATTATCACGCCCTTACACCCCCACACCTCCCCCCCACCCCCCCCAACAATCTCATCAGCGTCCGGAATACTGCAATACATCAAGTAAACATCACCTGACACTGGGCTGGCGATTAATTGATAGGATTGTGATATCTGTGCGCCGAGGGATTGGGATATATATGCTGGGGATCTCTCTCTCTCTCTCTCTCTCTCTCTCTCTCTCTCTCTCTCTCTCTATATATATATATATATATATATATATATATATATATATATATATATATATATATATATATATATATATATATATATATATATATATATACATATACACACACATTATATATACATGTATAGGTGAAGATACTGAAATTATTATTATTATTGTTATTATTATTATACATTATTGATTATTGACTATACATACATTCATTATGCCATAGGACAAGAACTTGGCTAGCATATTTCCAAATAATAATATCACAACCTACAAATAAAGCTTTGCTGATTTTGAATAATAATAATAATAATAATAATAATAATAATAATAATAATAATAATAATAATAATAATAATAATTTCCGTATTATCACCACACAGCCACCAACCACCTGAGCATTATATACAGAAACTCTTTTTCTCTCCTTCTTTCTATCCCACGCTTTTGCAAATGTCAGGGAAGGGAAAGGATTGAATAATTGAAGGCGGTGCCGATTCACAGTGGGGGGGGGAGAGGGGAGAGAGAGCGAGAGAGAGAAAGAGAGAATGTCATGCCATGATAAAACAGAATTAAACTTTGTAAAGAATAACTGTATTCCCATGGAAGATTGTACATATATGAGAGAGAGAGAGAAGAACTACATTCCCAAGAAATGTCATGCCATGATAAAATAAAATTAAACTTTGTATAACTATTCCCAGGGAATATATATATATATATATATATATATATATATATATATATATATATATATATATATATATATATATATAGAGATATAGAGAGATAATGAGAGAGAGAAATGCCATGCCTTGATAACACAAAATTAAACTCTGTAGAGAATAACTGTATTTCAGAAAGATTATACATATGAGAGAGAGAGAGAGAGAGAGAGAGAGAGAGAGAGAGAAGAGAGAGAGATGTGATCTGATTAAAAAGAATGGGGAACGAAGACAATGAATGGAAGCGGGTAAGAGGATCGATATGAGATCGAGAGAGAGAGAGAGAGAGAGAGAGAGAGAGAGAGAGAGAGAGAGGACTTCCTGAAAAGTTTCAACATATATATACTGTTTCACAAAACTTCACAAACGAGCCTTTGAAACTCTACCGGACAATTTATATAATTATTAAAAATTATTACAAAAAATTGTTATAAATTATTATAAACGAAGCCTTCATTTCATACGTAACAAAAGCCGATAAACAATAGCAGTCAAAATCACCGGTGAAATTTGCTCAAAACGAACGAGCCCAATAAACATACCGGTCAAATCACTTCGAGAAACAAGCCCAATAAACAATTATTATTATTATTATTATTATTATTATTATTATTATTATTATTATTATTCAGGTCATGAACCCCATTCATACGGAACAGGCCCGCCTACAGGGGCCACTGAATTGAAATTCAAGCTTGCAAAGAATACGCTGTTTTTTTTTTTTTTTTTTTTTTTTAGAAAGAAGCAACAGATGGTATTTAGAAATACAGAAAGAAGAGATCACTTATTATACGCAAAAAAAAAAATAATAATAATAAAAAAATTACCAAATAATAGACAAAAATATAAGTAAATGATCAAAACATGAATTGTTTCAGGGTAGCAATGCATCGCATCTTCGCCTGAACTTCCGAAGTTCCAATAGAACATCCTCGGCAGGGAGACTGTCCACAGTCCAGCGGAGTGGAGAAACAAAGGACCTCTGGAACAGAGGAGGAGTTCAATGCCGGCCAAATCGCCGTGGAATCTGCACAGAACGAACGCGCCCAATAAACAATAACCAGCCAAATCGCTATGCAAAATCTGTCGACAAACATCAGATCACAGACGGATGCCGAAAGCCCATGAACTGGAGTCCATTCTCCTGTTATTTATTTATTTTTTTTTTTGGTTTTTGTCTTTGTCTCCCTAACAATGGAATCCCGACAAAAATAAATTTACTTGTCCGTCAGACTTTGTTCTGTCAAAAAAAAAAAACGAATAACAAACACAAAAGCGCCCATGACATTTATAGATTCGGAATTTCACATAACAGGGAAAATGGCCAACGTAATCTGACCTTGAAATCGCCTCGTGGAAAATAGACCAGTCTATCGATACTCACCTGGAAAGAGAAAAAAATAAAAAATGTTAAATATTTGACATTCGCATTCAACATCAACAAAGAATAAAAGGATTTGTAAAGGTCATTACAAATGGCAAAATATTAGCGGGCTCAATATTTATGTGAATGAACAAACAGAATGATGCTAGCTCATTTTTCATATAAATGAACAAACAGAATGTTGTTTGTTGAGGCAGTGTATGTAATCTCTCTCTCTCTCTCTCTCTCTCTCTCTCTCT
>NC_089766.1:2086007-2096007 GCF_040412425.1 Macrobrachium rosenbergii
GAGTACGTCAGCCACAACTGGTGCGGAAAGGTAAGTTTTACGGGGATTCACATAAATACTAGAGAGCTCTAAGGCTCTTTGGGAGGTAGAGTATTGGAAAAAATTTGGATTTACCTTCTTTTATGGATGAATATGTCACTAAAATAGAGCTGTATAATATTAGTTTGTAAGTTGATAGAAATAATTCCTATTGACGTACTAGAAGTTAGGTCAGGGTAGAGGGTCGACACATTGCTATAAATTTCTGACTCACATCAGGATCGAACCCAGGTCTTTCAGTTGAAAGACGAGACCACTGCCGCTTGTGTGGCTTGGTTGGCAGCGGTCTCGTCTTTCAATTGAAAGACCTGGGTTCGATCCTGATGTAAGTCAGAAATTGACATACATATATACATATATATATATATATATATATTATATACATATATATATATATATATATACAAACGCACACATACATATATATATATATATACATATATATATATATATATATATATATATATATATATATATATATTCTGTAAGATATATATATAAAATAAAACACACACTCACAAAAAACACAAGATAAAAATAAAACTGACAAACAAACACCCCAAAAACAAACACAAATTATGACAAATAAACTCACTGCTTTATTTCCTGTACCGTAAAACTTATATATAAACAATAAATCTTTATGAAATATTATCCAACACATTCTGACACATCCACGCACAGCTGTCAATCTCCCGTCCATCACGCTCTCTCTCTCTCTCTCTCTCTCTCTCTCTCTCTCTCTCTCTCTCTCTCTCTCTCTCTCTCTCTCTCTCGGACTGAATAAATGACCTCTAATGAAAACAGTTGATCTCGTATTGAGTTAAAAAGTATAAATGGCATCTGACCACAAAATGCTGTTGATTTGTCGGGCTAATTTATCAAGGGATGTTATTGATGTCGTATTAAGAGTGGACTGCGAATGTGCACGCGTGCGCGCTCACGCACACACACATATATATATATACATACATATACATATATGCGTGTGTGTATATATGTATGTATGTGTATATATATACTGTATATATACATATATATATTATATGTATATATATATATGTATATATACATATATATATTATATATATATAATATATATATATATATATATATATATATATATATATATATATATATATATATAATGCATGCGTACGTCCTATGCAGTGAATTATGTACCTGATAATCATTTAACTGCAGTGGTTCACACCCACGGTGGAGAAAGGACATGGGCCAGCAACCGCATCCCAAAATATTTACCGAGAACCAAAAGACTGTTGATATATGCATCAGACGATAGTTATGATAAAAATATTATTAATAAAAATAATAGTTAAAAATCAATCTATTATGTAACCAAGAAAAAATTAACTAATACAAAAGATTTGGCATTAAGGGAAACCTTGAATCAAACAAAAGTGAATAAAAATAATAAATTACTTCCATAAATCTATTAATTATAAAACCAGGGAAAATTTACCTAATAAACAATTTACCTAATAAAATATTTCCCTAAAATAAATAAAAAAAACTTTTCCATTAAGGAAAAACTTATATCAAACATCAGACTTAAGATCAAAACACGACAGCAAGCGATCGATTTCTCCCAGACTGCAAAAACAAACAAGAGGAAAAAATGTTTGTCAATCTCCGCCGTTTGATCTTGGAAGAAACAACACCGGCGTTTGAAGTCTCGCAGGAGAAACAACATATCCAACAACGAGATTCTTCAAGTATTTATACAGTTAATCTAAGCAATATTTCATCAAATGATACAATGCAGAAATCAAATGCAAAACAACAAGGTTATTTGGAGTCTCTGATAAACACTTATTCTAGAAGTGTGTGCTCAGGCTTGGAGCCTCCTGACAACATTTTCCCACCATTTTAAACTATTTTCCACCATTTTACAACCCTTTTTATACCATTTTGCAAATATTTTCCACCAATTGAAAACCATTTCCATCATTTTACAATTATTTTTCACCATTTTGCAATCACTTTCCACCATTTTCCATCCACTTTCCACCATTTTGCAACCATTTTCCAAAATTTGGCACCCACTTTCCATCATTTGAAACCATTTTCCACCATTTGCAACCACTTTCCACCATTTTATAATCACTTTCCACCATTTGAAACGACTTTCCACCAATTTGCAACCACTTTCCACCATTTAAAACAATTTTCTACCATTTTGCAACCACTTTCCAGCATTTCTCACCATATCACAACCACTTTTCACCATTTTGCAACCACTTTCCACCATTTTGCAACCACTTTCCACCATTTTGCAACTACTTTCCATCATTTTCCACCTTTTAAAACCAATTTCCACCATTTTGCAACTATTTTCCACCATTTGAAAACTACTTCCACCACTTGAAAACTATTTCCACCATTTGAAAACTATTTTCCACCATTTTACAACCACTTTCCACCATTTTTGCAACCACTTTCCACCATTTTATAACCACTTTCCACCATTTTGCAACCACTTTCCACCATTTTGCAACCACTTTCCACCATTTTATAACCACTTTCCACCATTTTGCAACCACTTTCCACCATTCGATCGAGAAAGACACCTTTGGTATTTGTCAAGTTAGTTTTACCATCTAGTTATTACCACTCAATTGACCTAGTTAAGACCCACTTCAGCTAAACCTATTATAAACCCGCCCCCCCTCCGCCCCCCTCGTCAGTCCCTACTATAACCCCATGAAGTCTAAGTTAACCTGTTAATTAGAGCAGCTCTTACGAAATTACCTAATTGAGTTTGATGAGAAAGTTTCCGTAATAAAATCAGCCAGGTGCTAATATGGGCTTATTTGGGAAGAGGAAGTACTGTTAAATAGTCCTTTAATTGGTGGTAGTGCATTTATTGCTACTCACTTTGGTTAAGTTCATTATACAGTATTATACATTTGAGTACGTAAATCAGACTGAGCCTTTCCAAAAAAATAAATATTTGATAACCTAAGCAAATCAGTCTGAGCCTTTTCTACCCGGAAAACTGAGGCTTTCCAAGGAAATGGGTGCAAGACTAGACTTGCACATCAAAAAAAAATATAAATACGTGTTAACCTAGGTAACTCAGTCTGAGATTTTCTACCAGGAAAGCGGTACCAGGCTAGACTTGCATATCAAGAAATAAACATTTGATAACCTAACTATATCAGTCTGAGCCTTTTCTTGTAGTGGTAAAAAGGGTACCAGGCTAGACTGTAGATGAAAAAAATAGACCTACCAGTCTAGACTTGCAACAAAAAACAATAGACCTACCACGCTAGACCTGCAATACGAAAAACAACAGACCCACCAGTCTAGCCTTGCAGCAAAACCCAAAGCTAATTACGTCACCCTACTGCGAAAAACAAACACCAAATTACAAGACTAATGAAGACTGACTGAAGACTGACGACCCATCAGGCTTTTGAGGACATTCACGTGAAAGCCTGGACCCTCGAGGATCATTAGCCTGGATTAATTCAAAGACTCCTCGAGTCTAATAAGACATAAATTAGAGAAGAAGAAGAAGAAGAAGCTGTGAGTAAGCCCTTGACTCCTCCGTACCTAAAGGACGCTTCAATTCATTTTTAAAGGAATATGGCAGCTGGGGACCAAGAATATTATTATCTGTGGAAACAAATGTCTTTTGTAATTAGTGGAAGAAAATGTTATTATTATTATTATTATTATTATTATTATTATTATTATTATTATTATTATTATTATTATTATTTGTCAAATACATGAACTCATAAAGATATGTTTTTCGTTTTAATGCAATATCGCTTTACATGTTCGTTCATATATAGAAGATATTATTATTACTATTATTATTATTATTATTATTATTATTATTATTATTATTATTATTATTATTATTATTATTATTACTATAACGTTCTTGTTTATTGTACTTTTTTACTGAATGTTAATTATTTATGCTTACGCAGTATATCAAAACCTATACAGAGATATTTGAGAATTATTTATCCCACTACCTATGAGATTTAAGATATTAGAAAACGAATAATAATATTAATAATAACAACAGTTATTATTATTATTATCATTATTATTATTATTATGTTCTTGAGGTTACAACATAACCACGACCTAATAAAAATTCCTTATCTATCTCCTTTCTCTTTCTTTCTCTTCCTTTTTCCCCCTTTCTATTACTTTCTTTCCCCTTTCACTTATTTCCTTTTCTTCCTTTCTCTTACAGTCTCTTGCTTTCTCTTCCCATTTTTTTTTACTTTCTTTCCCTCCTTTCTCTTACTTCATTTTCCTCCTTTCTCTTACTTTCTTTCCTCCTTGTCATTTACTTTCTCTTCCTTTCTTTTCCTCCTCTCACTTCCTTTCCCACGACAACCAGGAAGAATAAATTTCAATCACGAAGGCCGGGGGATCTCATTTAAGCCCTTTGCTTTCCGAGTTGGTCTCTCAACTCAGCAAGGAATGGAGGAGGAGGAGGAGGAGGAGGAGGAGGAGGGAGGAAGGTCCATGAGAAGTGATAAGAAAGGCCACGACTATGAGATTTAGTGAGAGAGAGAGAGAGATTGTATTCCTTAATGATTTCTTCATGAATATCTTTATTTATTCGTCATTCTTTTCTTCATATTCATCTGATTTTCATAATAATAATAATAATAATAATAATAATAATAATAATAATAATAAGAAGAAGAAGAAGAAGAAGAAGAAGAAGAAGAAGAAGAAGAAGAAGAAGAAGAATTTAATATTACAAAAACATCAACAGCAACAACAAAATAATAATAATAATAATAATAATAATAATAATAATAATAATAATAATAATAATAACAAATGAACCATTTTGGAATAAGTATTGATTAGTTCAAAACCACTCTCATGGATGACACCACCCACCCATCCAAAAAAAGAAACACCACCAGCCCCCCCCCCACCAAAAAAAAGACGTCAATAAAAAAATTTTCGCTCCACTATCCCAATTCCCTAATTCCTCAAAGACAAAAACAAAATAAAAAACAAAAAATTGATTCCAAAGACTGCATCACATGAAATGCCTTCCGCCATTACACTTATAACTAAGGCCATATCCGTAACCGTTGTCCTTTGGCACGAGAGAGAGAGAGAGAGAGAGAGAGAGAGAGAGAGAGAGAGAGAGAGAGAGAACTACCCCACATTCTTACTCGTCATCAAAGTGGTTTTGGAATGGGAATCGAGATGGTATTCCGTGTACGTAATGGCCCTGGTGGTGAGGGGGGGGGAGGGGAGATATTGAACAATAGAGATGGGAATAAAAAATAATGAATATAATGAAAAATGATGACAGGATCATCATACAACTTGATGGTGAGTATTTGTCGATGGAGAGAATAGTGACGAACAATATTCGGTAGGAACTGACAACAAAGATGAAAAATAAGAGAAATAAAAGAATAAACAAGAAATTAAAATAATAACAAAAGCAATATTAAATAAACAAAATAATAGTAAATCTTTGTGTTGTATCCAGAACCAACAATAATTGTATACATAATACAGTCATTAAGAAATTCATAAAATAATTGCTGCTGGAGATATAAGTAATTATTACACTAAAAGAAAAATTATAAAATGATATTCATATTTTATCAACAACAACAATGAAATACTCTCAGTATTGTATGGATAACAACAATAGCATCACCTTCCTGTTGTATAACCAACAATAATACAATAATCTTCCTATTGTCTCAAAACAACAACAATAAAATATCTTCGTGTTGCATAAACAACAACAATAGAATAATCTTTGTATTGCATCAACAACAACAATAAAATAATCTTCCTATTGTATCAACAACAACAATAAAATATCTCCGTGTTGCATAAACAACAACAATAAAAGCATCTTCGTATGGTATCAACAACAACAATAAAATAATCTTCCTATTGTATCAACAACAACAATAAAAAAATTCGTGTTGTATCAACAACAACAATAATAAAATAACCTTCCTGTTGTATCTACAACAACAATAAAATAACCTTCCTGTTGTATCTACAACAACAATAAAATAACCTTCGGATTGTACCGACAACAGCAATAATGACAAAACCAACATAAAAAACAATTAGATTAATACCATTACAAATATAACGGATTATCATGCCCCAGTTATCACCATCAAACGAAATACCATCACCAAAATTATTATCATTACTATTAATAATGGTCACTATCATTCACCATCATCATCATCTTTAGCACCATAATCACCCAACTTTCCGAAAACCGCTGGACGCGAACTTTGGCCCTTAACCCCCCCCCTCCCCCCCAAAAAAAACCAAACGTCCCAAAAACCCAGCCAGGGCTGTTACCAATATATATATATAATTTTGATAACAAAAATTCCTTTCAAATTACAACCCCACTCCCCTTCACTTTCCCCCTCCCTTCCTCACCAACCCCCCAAAAAAAAACTTGCAATATCGATATTGCAGAACATTGGGTTTAATCACTTTGCAATCAGCCGAGTCTATTATATAAATCACCAGTCAGGTCGTAACTGTTTGTGCGTATGTGTGAATGTATGTTCGCTGTGAAAGGAAAATAAATTTTATTTCTTTTTAATTTTTTGTCAAGGGTAGTTACGCGATGCTTTGTCAGCGATTTTTGTTTGAGGGTGGAGGGTATGTATGCATGTATATATAAATATGTATGTATATATGTATGTACGTATACATGCATATATAATGTGTAAATGTATACAGTATATATATATATATATATATATATATATATATATATATATATATATATATATATATATATATATATATATATAAATTCACTACTTAAACCAACATGGCTCAGTGAGTTATACTGAGAGAGAGAGAGAGAGAGAGAGAGAGAGAGAGAGAGAGAGAGAGAGAGAGAGAGAGAGAGAGAGAGAGAGAGAGAGAGGAGAAATTAAATTTTTTTACCTATTACCAAAATATTGACCTTCAGAAAAATATATTTTTTACGTCACTAAAATATTGACCTTCAAAAAGATAAATTTTCTACACCACTAAAATATTTATCTTCAGAAAAATCAATTTGTTACACTTCACTAAAATATTTACTTTCGAAAAGATAAGTTATTTACTCTTTTACCGAAATATATACCTTTAAAAAAGATAAATTTTATAAACTTCACTAAAATATGTCCCTTGAAAAAGATAAATACAAAAATTCCCAAAGACTGTAACAGTAAAAAAAATGTCTTGAACTGGACACAGACTGCAGAGATATACCATAATTCACTTTATATTAAATACGAATTTACGAAAATAAATATCCACCGAAAGTAATCTCTCCCAAAACGCTCACACACAAAATCCGACAAGAGTTGAAAATCAAAGATATTTTGGGGTAGAGGTTCCTGACGCGTGGAAGAGGTTGAATACATTAAATGAGTGTTTAGCTCTCATCTTCGGGCAGTAAAATGCAAAATATATTCGCCACAGGTGGAGACGCTTTTACCCTCTCTCTCTCTCTCTCTCTCTCTCTCTCTCTCTGACTCTCTCTCTCTCTCACACACACACAGACACAAACTAGTATACAACATTGTACAAAAAAAAGGGGCACGCAAAATAGCTTTTTCGCTCTCTCTCTCTCTCTCTCTCTCTCTCTCTCTCTCTCTCTCTCTCTCTCTCTTCTTTGCACACACTGGTAAACAAAAAGGCCGTGTTTTAAGTGCATTTTTGTATATATATATACAAAACATGCACGTAAAAACACGGCCTTTTTCTCTCTCTCTCTCTCTCTCTCTCTCTCTCTCTCTCTCTCTCTCTCTCTCTCTCTCTCTCTCTCTCTCTCGCGTTTGCACACAAACACTGGTAAACAAAAATATGTACAAAACATGCACGCAAAACACGGCCTTTTTTGTTCCCTCCCTCTCTCTCTCTCTCAAATACTTGTCAAACAAGCTCATACAAAACAAATCTTTTCTCACAAGGATGAAAACCACTTTAAAATAATTAACTTGACACAGAGAGAGAGAGAGAGAGAGAGAGAGAGAGAGAGCGAGAGAGAGAGAGAGAAGGAAAAGAATCTCGAAAACTTTCCTACCAACTTTCAGGACAATGCCACTTCACCTCCACAAAGTTATACCCGCCAGGAGAAGGCGAGTGTGATCGTTTGTTCCAACATTCCTGCCTACTTGACGCCTGCGAAGTCGAATTGTAAGTGACTGATTGCTCGCCATGAACTGGCGTCACATCACTGAGGGTTATTGCTACATGATATATATTAATATATAAACACAGTCCTGCCTCGAAAGTCATTTGTACATTCAATTTGTTTGTCAAGGCAGACAAAATTAGCTTACTATGTGGTAACATACCTTCTATCAAGACAATTTGGGAATCTGCGAATATTATAAAATTTATAATAAATAAAAATCTTTTTTTATCTTTCCTTAAAATGTGTCAATTAAGTAAATTGCATAAAATTGAAATATCTAAGGGAGTTTTGTATCTTTGCAGGTTTGCAAGTAGAAAGTTCGTAAGTAGAGGAATACTTGTATAAGTGTGTGTGTGTGTGTGTGTGTGCGCTTGCGTGCGCGTAAAACCTCCCAAATACTCAAATTTCACCTTTCCCTGAAAACGTGCCAATTAAGTAATATAAATAAAATTTAAATATCAAAAGGAGTTTTGTATATCTGCAAGTTCGTAAGTAGAGGAATGCTTGTATCTAAGTGTGTGTGTTAAACCCTCCCAAAGACTCAAACATTAAGCAACAAAGAGCCTCGCTGATCGAGGGCTTAAACTTACAAATGGAAAATACCCGCAGGCTCCATTATCTTCAAGACTCACAGAAAAAAACCAACGCTAATCCAGAATGATTAACGTGGTTTATCTCTGTCGGGTTTACCATTCAACCTGTATGATCTCGAGATAAGTATCGTTATCTTTTTTACCAAAAACAGGAAAAGAAGATAAATATAATGATAAAACAAAGCCAGAGAGATTAGTGCGGTTTATCTCTGTTGGGTTTATCATTAAACCTGTCTGAGGAGGGGATGAATATCGTTATTTTTTACACCAAAAACGAGAATAAATTACAAATGTGATATAATAGATTGACGAAAAAGAATTCCAAATTTTTACAATATACAAGCAGGACATCATAATTACACAATCAACGTTCTGTATATATAAAATAAATAGATATGAGGATTTACGAATAGACAAACAAACAAGGCTGAAAGTAAACAAAGACACACAAACTGAAAGTAATCAATATACAAGAAAGCCTAACTACACCAAACCACGTCAACATAATTTCACAAATGGCGGGTCAAGATGTCTAGACAATGGCCACTCCCAGAGAGAGAGAGAGAGAGAGAGAGAGAGAGAGAGAGAGAGAGAGAGAGAGAGAGAGAGATATAATCAGGAACCTTTGGCTTCTAATATTAGGGGCAATTATTGACCAATCCAGCGGGCAAACAAGGTGAGAGGTCTAATCTGTGGACGAGGACGCATAACGATGTAATATAAAATATATATATATATGTATATATATATATATATATATATATATATATATATATATATATATATGTGTGTGTGTGTGTGTGTGTGTGTGTGTGTATGTGTGTATAAAATAATTCATTACTAAAAAAAACATGACGAGAGAGAGAGAGAGAGAGAGAGAGAGAGAGAGAGAGAGAGAGAGAGAGAGAGAGAGAGAGAGAGAGAGAGAATCAATTTGTCAAATGGGAAGTACACAAGCCCAGTGGCTATTTAATTATCTATGACACTCGTATGAAATTTGACAAGAGAAGCAAGGCACGGGGCACCATTACATAGGAACGTAATGATATTAATTCCCTTTGTTCTTTTACAATACGAAAGGGTAATGAGGTGTGGGAGGGGGAGGGGGAAGGGAGGAAGGGGGTGTAATTCAGAGTGTTATTTAGGTGTAATTAAG
>NC_089766.1:2108507-2118507 GCF_040412425.1 Macrobrachium rosenbergii
ACGCTGTACAGAAAACTCCAATTGCGCCGAAGAAACTTCAGCGCTTTTTTAACTTGTTTATGACAAAATTTATACAAAATCTCAACTCAAAAGATTTTCAGCTTCAAAAACGAATTTCACTCCTACCTATTTCCTCACTTTCCTACCTGTCTCTTTCCCTCAGAGTTTCCTGTCACTCTGTTTCCTGGATGCGCTCTCTCTCTCTCTCTCTCTCTCTCTCTCTCTCTCTCTCTCTCTCTCTCTCTCTCTCTCTCTCTCAGTTCTTTTACCCAGTGTCAAAAATATCCTTCTTAACGAAAGGCAGGTGGATTGAAATTGATTTTAGAAAGATAATAATCCCCTCTCTCTCTCTCTCTCTCTCTCTCTCTCTCTCTCTCTCTCTCTCTCTCTCTCTCTCCAAACTTAGCATCGACAAACTACAGTCGGCTAACAACCAATCATATTTACTACTGAATAACAGAAGCCATGGAGAGAGAGAGAGAGAGAGAGAGAGAGAGAGAGAGAGAGAGAGAGAGAGAGAGAGAGAGAGAGAGAGAGAGAGAGAGAGAGAGAGAAATAATAATAATAATATTAAATCAATCTATAAAAATAATCAAATACCTAGAAGACATATCAGTAAAACAAAATGCCAACCATCATTTATGAGAGAGAGAGAGAGAGAGAGAGAGAGAGAGAGAGAGAGAGAGAGAGAGAGAGAGAGAGAGAGAGAGAGAAATACTATCGTGAAATCAATCTATAAAATATCAAATCAAATACCTAGAATACGCGTTCGTAAAAAAAAATTATAAACTTCATCATTATTTCATCATTATTATCTCAACCACTCGTCAGCGTCACTGCCAAGTACATCAAGTAATTACCTGTCCATAATTAAAAAAAAAAAAAAAAATCGATGAAATAAAAAAAAGTAAAAAGAGAGAGAGAGAGAGCGAACGAACATTTGATATATAAAAATTACTCAAAACGATAAGTCGACTTAAAAAATCAGATGTGATGATGAAATGCGGAAGGAGTTTCTCTCTCTCTCTCTCTCTCTCTCTCTCTCTCTCTCTCTCTCTCTCTCTCTCTCTCTCTCTCTCTTTTATCTTTCTTCTGGTCATAAAGCCCATTTTCATTACAAAAGTAAACAGCTCCTCTCTCTCTCTCTCAAAATAAAAAAAAGCAGGCACCATTTCCTTAACACAGCAACCAGGAAATCTCTCTCTCTCTCTCTCTCTCTCTCTCTCTCTCTCTCTCTCTCTCTCTCCATCGTCAAGACTGAGAAATTATTATTCCAGCCTTCCCCTTGTACCACAATCTTCTAATTGAGTCAGATAATCCATGAAAGCTCCCTCTCCCTCTCCCCTTCTAGTTCCCCTCCCTCCACCTTCCCCCTATTTCCCCCTCCCCAATCCCCAACCCCTTACGGTGGTCCTCCCCAAAATGAATTACATTTGGACAACACAAAGTGTTGTCACCAGGGCATATACTTCTCAATGGGGAGATATTTAGTTGTTTGGACTTACCCACGACTAGGAGTTATATTATATATATATATATATATATATATATATATATATATATATATATATATATATATATATATACACACACATACACACAAGCACAAACACCGCTGTGTTTGTTCGCACACAAACGTAGCAGCAACAGCAGCAGGCGAAAAAGGAACGCACATATGCACATACACACAAACAAATAAATGTAAACACAAGCAGATACAAGCATAAACCGGCCTCGCATGCATAACGCATGAACAAGGCGCAGAGAGAAGAAGGAGAGGTCTCGATTCTCTCTCTCTCTCTCTCTCTCTCTCTCTCTCGAGCCGATAGCTATTTCGACCCTCGGAAGAGGGTTGGCAGCTCCCTATATTCTTTTATGACTGCGGTAGGCTTTAAAAATTGGTTGTCACGTGCCATAGCCCGAGAGCGCCAATTTCCATGGAGTGCCAATTTCCACGGAGTGCCTACCTCAACAGAATGCCAATTTACACAGTTCTAATTTTAACAGTGTTGATTCCAACGGAGTGCCAATTTACACACTTCCAATTTTAACAGTGTTAATTTCAACGTAGTGCCAATTTACACAGTTCCAATTTTAACAGTGTTAATTCCAACGGAGTGTCAATTTCAACAGTCCCAATATCAACGGAATGCCAACTTCAACAGAGTGCCAATTTAATCGGGTTGCCAATTTCAACAGTGTTAATTTCAACGGATTGTGAATTTCAACAGTGCCAATTTTAACGGAGTCCCAATATAAACGGAATGCCGATTTACACAGAGTACCAATTTACACAGTGCCAGTTTCAACGGAATGCCTATTTCAGCTGGGTACCAATTTACACAGTTCCAATTTCAACAGTGTTAATTTCAACGGAATACCAAATTTCAACAGTGGCAATTTTAACGGAGTGCCAATTTGAACAGAGTGCCACCAAGGAAAATGAACGACGGCGCCAGATTGTAGGGTTATGGCATGTGATAAGATGTTCGTTTAGCTTCCATACAGATGTGGTCTCTGAGATGATGTTCGGTTATCGTCCGCATAAAGGCTGATTCACATCATAACATCACGTCACCGACACATCACGTCACGTCAAAGTACGCGAGTATTTCCTACATGTAATCAAATGGACTTGTTCACACCACCACGGCACGTCAACATCAAGCACACGGCATCATCCACCGTCACATCACGACACGTATTCTTGGAAGGAATATTTTGACGTGACGTGACGTGTCGGTGAAGTGACGGTATAATGTGAACAAGTCTTAAGGCGTCCGGTTAACGGTCCCAAAGCCTTATTAGAAGAATGACTATAAAAATAATCTGGTGGTCTGCTATTCCCAATGGCTGATAAAGACCAATATTTAGATTTTCTTTCTAATCATTACTGATAAAAGAAGTTGATGGCATGGAGGACGGGTCCAATCGCTTGACCCTCGAGTTTGCGGCGGCATTTTTTATTCTGTTCTGAGAGACGGCTAGACTTCAAGATCAGCGGCATTTTAATCAAGATATATTTCTTTAAAGTTCAGCATGAATAACCAACAAGTAAATATAACATATATATATATATATATATATATATATATATATATATATATATATATATATATATATATATATATATATATATATAGACAGATACACGTATGATTAATTCTTGGCAAGCAATAGGAATACCCCACTGGCATAACACACAGGTCATCAGTTACTCAAGAGCTCCTTGTTGTGCCAAATCTTTATGATGAGAGCTTACTGTCTGCCAAAATGTCAGCCGGACTAGAATAAACACGCACGTATAAAAACATGCACACACACATACATACATACATACATACATACATACATACATACATACATACATATATATATATATATATATATATATATATATATATATATATATATATATATATATATATATATATATATCCTGTACATTATATATACACACATATAGGAATAATCAACACAGTCACGTGTGGAACAGAAATAAATTTCTGACTCACATCAGGATCGAACCCAGGTTCCAATGGCAGCGGCCTTGCCTTTCATTTGAAAGACCTGGGTTCGGTCCTGACGTGAATCAGAAATTTATATACACACACAATATATACATATTTAATATATATATAATATACTGTATATATATATATATATATATATATATATATATATATATATATATATATATATATATATATACATATACATATATATATACTGATTTTAAATCACGAAAAAATAAAAACGATGATTATAAAAACAAAGTTACACACATACATATACTATATATACACACATATACATACATACATTCTATAATCCTCTAACTTCCTCATTCCCGCAATTATCCTCTTATCCCTCTTAACACTCCCCTACCATAATTCTCCTCTTCAGTCTCCCATCATTCGCGAATTCCCATGCGACCGTGAAGCGTTTTCAATCTCCCTTCGAAGACGCTTTCAAAAACTTACTGGTTTGTCTCATCTCGAACTTACGGCAGCCATAAAATATCTAGTGCTTATTAGTTTTCTGTAAAAAGAAAACTGTTGTGAAGGCTTTTTCTGTCCGTCCGCACTTTTTTCTGTCCGCACTTTTTCCGTCCGCCCTCAGATCTTAAAAGCTACTGAGGCTAGAGGGCTGCAAATTGGTACGTTGATCATCCACCCTCCAGTCATGAAACATATCAAATTCCAGCCCTCTAGCCTCAGTAGTTTTTATCTTATTTAAGGTGAAAGTTAGCCATAATCGTGCGTCTGGCAATGGTATAGGCCAGGCAACAACAGGACCGTGGTTAAAGTTTCATGGGCCGCGGCTCATACAGCATTACACCGAGACCACCGAAAGATAGATCTATTTTCGGTGGCCCTGATAATAAGCTGTAGCGGCTGTACAGAAAACTCGTTTGCTCCGAAGAAACTCGGCGCATTTTTTACTTTATATATTTAATATCCAGCGGGTCTGGGCTACGTAAGGACACGGGAAGAGGCTCCAGCCTGCCTCTTGCCTCTGTATCTGAAATAATAACTAATAATTTAATCATTACAGTTTTAGTTGACAATTTTCTCCAACCTCAACTTGTAACCTGAATCTAAACCAACCTCCATTACATCATCCACAAAACGCTACATAACCTCTGACCTCAATTTAAACCCCAAACCAGTCACTCTCCCGTTTACATAATCTCACTCGCATCACAACAATCCCAAAATCACCCTTACACGAACGGCCGCCGCATAAACAAGCAAACCGATCGTCACAAGCCAAATGGCATTTCTGTCAATATACCAAAAGGAGAGATGACATATTGGCGGCGACGGCAGTTTACATAAATCAATCAATCACTCAACCGACAACCGGCGCCCCTATCAAAATAGCAAGAGCGGTCTATTTATATTTAAATGAACGGAGAGAGAGAGAGAGAGAGAGAGAGAGAGAGAGAGAGAGAGAGAGAGAGAGAGAGAGAGAGAGAGAGTAGTTCTCTAAAAAACATACATGGTTATCATTCCTACAAAGAGGATGAGAGAGAGAGAGAGAGAGAGAGAGAGAGAGAGAGAGAGAGAGAGAGAGAGAGAGAGAGAGAGAGAGAGAGATACGCATTTAGTATCTTTTGGAGTAACACTGGACAAAAATAAGCAAAATATATTCTACCACAGAGAGAGAGAGAGAGAGAGAGAGAGAGAGAGAGAGAGAATAAAAACAAGAGCAAATAAATACATCCTAAGTCGACGCAAGCATCTATCTCCTTGATTCACCTCTCTCTCTCTCTCTCTCTCTCTCTCTTTCTCCCTCTCTCTCTCTCTCTCTAAAAAACCTCGATTGGACCACCCAGAACGCTCGCTATGCATGAGGGGGCTATCTTTAGAAACGGTTTTTCTTCAATGAAGTGGAGCAATTTCTTCTTTCCTTAAGAAGAAGAAGAAGAAGAAGAAGAAGAAGAAGAAGAGAAGAAGAAGAAGAGAGAGAGAGAGAGAGAGAGAGAGAGAACATTTCTCTAACAAACAAGCATATTTATCTTGCATAATAAGAAGAGCAGAAGGAGGAGAGAGAGAGAGAGAGAGAGAGAGAGAGAGAGAGAGAGAGAGAGAGAGAGAGAGAGAGAGAGAGAGAGAACATTTCTCTAACAAACAAGCATATTTATCTTGCATAATAAGAAGAACAGGAGGAGGAAGAGGAGGAGGCGGAGGAGGAGGAGGAGGAGGAGGAGGAGGAGGAGGAGGAGGAGGAGGAGGAGGAGGAGGAGGAGGAGAGAGAGAGAGAGAGAGAGAGAGAGAGAGAAGAGATATTCCTCTATTAAAACAAAAATATTTATCTAAATGCATCACCCTACTAAACAATTAAAACACAAAGAACATAAGATACAGAGACAAATTTCTATCAATAAATATAAAAATAAAAACTGAAAAGGAAAAAATGAATAATTATAAGGAAAGAGGAAGCATAAGAAGAGAGTCCATTTCCAGTTTATCTTTTGTTCACGTCACTGTCGTGGGGCGTGGCTGTCCCCTGAGGAGAGAGAGAGAGAGAGAGAGAGAGAGAGAGAGAGAGAGAGAGAGAGAGAGAGAGAGAGAGAGAGAGAGAGAGAGAGGGGGAAGCCCTCCTCTTGAGGTCCGAATGTTCTTTTCAATATTCCTAATGGTGATCAACCTGTGAGTGCTAGCAGTAATAATAGTGGACTGTGAATAGTAAGACTATTATCAGTTGTAATACCAATAGCAATAGTAATAGTTATTAATCCTAATCATCACTGAAAAGCATCAAAATATTGTTTACACAAACAAACAAACTAAACTTTCCCCCCTCACTAATAGTGGACTATGTATAGATATACTATTATCAGTAGTAATAGCAGTAGTAGTAATATTTTCCAGTCCCCATTTTACTGAAAATCATTATAAAATTATTTACACAAACCACAAACAAACAAAACTTTCCCCCCTCAGTAATAGTGGACTATGAATGGTAAGGCTATCTATTATCAGTAGTGATAGCAATAGTAATAACAGTAGTTATCAACCCTAATCATCACTGAAAATCATAAAATTGTCTACACAAACAAACAAACAAACAAACTAACTTCTCCCCTCACAAACCACAAACGTCCTCCAAGACATTAACGAAGACTTAACTGCATTTTTACGTTCCCTTCGAAAGGGAAAAATTGGGCAAAAAAATATCTATCTGGCAACTTTGTTTTACCGGAATGACGTAACGGAGTTCGAAAGGCATATAAAAAAAGGACCTGAAATGACCCTTCCCCGATTTTTGTTTTTTTGTTTTTTTTCTTATTCCTTCCTGTTTTTTTTTTTTTTTGTATGTTCAGGAAAGACGAATTAAGAAAGGTCTCGACTTTCTGCATAAATTGATATAGAAAGAATATATATATATATATATATATATATATATATATATATATATATATATATATATATATATATATATATATATATATATATATATATATATACACACACACATATATATACATATATATATATATATATATATATATATATATATATATATATATATATATATATATATATAGAGAGAGAGAGAGAGAGAGAGAGAGAGAGAGAGAGAGAGAGAGAGAGAGAGATATGACGTTGAAGAACCATAATAATGATAACCGATACATTGAATACAATGATAATTACTGTATGCACGAGAGAGAGAGAGAGAGAGAGAGAGAGAGAGAGAGAGAGAGAGAGAGAGAGAGCGAGAGAGAGAGGCTGTTTGACCTCTCACACCGTCGCGTCGCCATTACTGATAATAATAACTCGACGGGGATCCCTTACTCCATTTGGACACGGGAGATTAAAAACGCTGCGGGCATCAAAAAGTGGCATTCGTATGCCCACCCCACCATCTCTCGGAGTAATGACATGCCCGGCATTCTCCGGTTGCGAGAGATTCTGTCAGCTGTGACTGTAAGAGTGAGGGGCATTTTTCATAGTTTTTAAATTAATAATAATAATAATAATAATAATAATAATAATAATAATAATAATAATAATAATTGCACTTATATTCTCAACTGTTTTGATGAAAATTAGGACATTAGATAAAACAAAAATATTCATAATTAAAAGAAAATTCATAATAATAATAATAATAATAATAATAATAATAATATAATAACTTGATATTCTAATAATAATTTTGATGGGAATTTAAAGGGAACTTGATATTGCAACTAAAACGAAAATTTGGACAGTAATAATAATAATAATAATAATAATAATAATAATAATAATAATAATAATATTGTCACTTTTATTATTACACCGGCCTTATGCCAGCACGGAAAAACAGTCTGTAACATTTTCCAAAACAACAGGAAATCAATAAAGACAATCTAATATAACTATTTCTTTCCTCAAACTTTCGTCTCCCTGAAAAAATAAGTGAAAAATGCCCCGAAGTTTCTTCAGCGCAATCGAGTTTTCTGTACAGCCACTACAACGTATAATCAAGGCCAACTAATATAGATCTATCTTTCCGTGGTCTCGGTATAATATTGTATGAGCCGTGGCCCATGAAACTTTAACCACGGGACGGTGGTGGCCTATCCTATATCGCTGCCAGAGGCACGATTGTGGCTAAATTTAACCTTGAATAAAATAAAAACTACTGAGGCTAGAGGGCTGCAATTTGGTATATTTGATGATTGGAGGGTGGATGATCAACGTACCAATTTGCAGCCCTCTAGCCTCAGTAGTTTTTAAGATCTGAGGACGGACAGAAAAAGTGCGGACGGACAGACAAATAGAAATAGCCATCTCAATAGTTTTCTTTTGCAGAAAACTAAAAATGCAAGTTCTTTCCACCTTTAATAAATTAGTACTGCTAGCGTCACTGACCTCTAGAAAAACCATTACGCCAACTTGACAGATCAATCAATCAATCAATGTGCCGAATCTCTCCCACAAGTCCACTCGTACAAAACCATCGCAAAGAAAATTAAAATTTTTTTTCTAGATTTTACACTTTCCCTAAATTAAAAGGACAATTCTCTCAGTCACACGCGAACTTGAGACACGCAAGGAAGATTTTTCTTTTGAGTTTCTTCAAGGTAGTGTTGATTCAAGTCTCCGTCTCCACACAACTTGGTGTCACGCCAGGTAACGTGGACTCTCAGTTAATCAGTTAATCCGCCCAATTTCTACAGGGGAAGCATGGGTCCACAATTCAGGTGAGCAAATAACTAAGTATGATTCATATTTCAATAACAATAATAATAATAATAATAATGGAGTTATTATATTTTTTCTACACAAACCTAAACTCAAATTGAATAATGGAGTTTATACGAAAAAGAACGTAAAAGATATAAGCTAATGGTGTAGTAGTGACCTCTCTCTCTCTCTCTCTCTCTCTCTCTCTCTCTCTCTCTGGAGACGCTCCTTGAAAGGGGAAATGGCTTAATGCAGAATGTGAAAATGTAATATATATATATATATATATATATATATATATATATATATATATATATATATATATATATATATATATAAATGTGTGTGTAACCAGAGAGAGAGAGAGAGAGAGAGAGAGAGAGAGAGAGAGAGAGAGAGAGAGAGAGAGAGAGAGAGAGCCCACATATCATCGCGTGATCTTCCACACGGCATGACTAATGGCGTATCTCAACTTACGCAGGAAAATGGATAAGAATAGATTAGAAAGGGAATATAAAAACGATTAAAAAAAGAAAAAAAGAAAGAACAGTGAAAGGGGGGAGAAGGTGCAGGAAAGGGAGAGGGAATGGGAGAAGGGAAGGGAAGGGGAAAGCGAGGGTGGGGAATTACTATCAGTCTAACCACTACATCCATCACGTTGCCAATGAACTGGGTTACATCATCGGATACATTTCTCTCTCTCTCTCTCTCTCTCTCTCTCTCTCTCTCTCTCTCTCTCTCTCTCTCATGGTCCTATTCTATTTCGGTGTGCCTGAGGAGATAGGGAATGGGAGAGAGAGAGAGAGTAGTGGAGGAGGGAGGAGGGAGGAGGGAGGGGGAAGTCCCAGGGAGAGGTGGGAAAGGGGGTGGGAGGGGGTCTAGCTATTGATCAGGAGTGTGGTGGAGGTTGAGGCAAGAGGAGGATGAGGAGGAGGAGGGAGAGAGAGAGAGAGAGAGAGAGAGAGAGAGAGAGAGAGAGAGATCAGCCGATGTAAATATTTGTTCTTACCTAACCAAAGAGCGCCAAGACACTATCTACTCTCTCCCTTACCCCCTCCCCCTCTCCCACGAGGATTGGGAGGGGGAAGGGGGAATATTCCCCCCTCTCCTCTGCCCTTTTCCATTGACTCTTTCCCCCCTCCCTTTCCCTTCCCTACCCCCTGCCCCCTTTTTTTGATACACAAAGGCACATACTCAATGAATAAACAAAACAACACATGCCTCTACACAAGAGGGGAGAAGGAGGGGTGAGACTGAGAGAGAGAGAGAGAGAGAGAGAGAGAGAGAGAGAGAGAGAGAGAGAGAGAGAGACC
>NC_089766.1:2131007-2146007 GCF_040412425.1 Macrobrachium rosenbergii
TTCATCAAATTCGATGAAAACATTCTTCATTGGCAAATAAACTGGATAAACAATTTTTCAAGTGAAGAATTAAAAAATGAAATGTTTCAGAGCATAAAAACATAATTATTCGTCTTTGAAGAACAAACTAGAAAAAGGTTTTTTTTCGCGGAAGTTAAAAAATAGTTCCTTTTCAATCATCAAATCAGATGAAAACATTCTTCACTGGCGCATAAACTGGATAAACATCTTTTCGAGTGAAGAAATAAAAAAGAAACATTTCAGAACATGAAGATATAATTATTCGTCTTTGAAGACCGAACTAGAAAAACATTTTTATTGAAAAACATTTTTCATTTATCGAATCAAATGAAAACATTCTTCATTGGCATATAAACTGGATAAACATCTTTTCAAACAAAGGAGCCAAAAAACGTTTTGGTAATCCATAAAAACAATCATCCGTCTTTGAAGACCAGACTAGATATAAACATTTTTCCGGCCGAAGTCAAAAACAAACATTTTCTGTAACATCTTAAAAAAAAAAACATTTTCACGCACAAACAGAAGAGAACCCTTTCTTCTTGGGAGAAGCAAAAGTCTTAACGTTGTTCCAGCTCCAATAAATACTTTAGGGGAAAACGTTTAAAAACATTTTTCCACAATTTTTGAGAACCGAATTATTGAATTGATTTGACGTTCAAAGGGAATTCAGATCTTTCGAATCGGCTTTTTGCTTGTTCAAAGCTGGACGGGATTTATTTTCTTTTCATATGCTTTCTGTTTTCTTATTCGTCTTTTTGTTTTATTTTTTATTGCTTCTCTCTCTCTCTCTCTCTCTCTCTCTCTCTCTCTCTCTCTCTCTCTCTCTCTCTCTCTCTTTCTCTCCGTGTGCGTGTGGTGAATAGCCATATAATAATAATAATAATAATAATGAAAAGGTAAATATATACTGGGAATAAGGTTCATATACAAACATATATATATATATATATATATATATATATATATATATATATATATATATATACACAGAAATAATCAACACACAGTATATGGATAAATACCGTCTGACCCACAACAGGAAATAAAATTGAAAGACCTATCCTGATAATAGAAATTCATATACATACATACATATAATCATCAACACACAATCACGTGTGGAACAGAAATAAATTTCTGACTCGTCCCACAACAGGAAAAATAAATTGGAACCTGAAAGAACTGCACCCAAGTTACCTTCTTTTAGATCCTGATGTGAATCAGAAATTCATATACATACATACATATATATATATATATATATATATATATATATATATATATATATATATATATATATATATATATATATAAATTACCAAAGGAATACTGCAACGATAAAACGAAAAATATTATGAAAAAATGGTACGTATGCTACATAATTCAACACCCAAGTGTTAAATTTGCCAAATAACTAAACCACTTCCATTCAGCATAAGAATCTACAAAGACTTAATCTGCCCAATCCTTCAATAAAGACAAACAAACAAGTAGAACTGCAAACACAACGTCCTGTCCCACTCCGCATTAACCACCACTCGCGAAAATGCCCACTACAGTAACCACTCCACTAACCCCCCTCCCCCATCTCCAACTGGGCCCCCTCCACTCCAATCGCGTGAGGCGAAAATTCCAGCATTTCTGTTACAAAGGCTACTTACCCAATACGTTCGACTGAAGTGGCAATTTTGTACCTTTTTTTTTTTAACCTCTCCTTCGAAATTGTCGCAATGGCGTAAATAATGATAATATTTTTTATTTTTTTTAAATAATAGTTATATCTTTCATCAATTTTTTTCTTTATGTGTCGCGTAAAGTGAAAAGCAATATTTCCCAGTTCTGTAATAATAATAGTTTTTATTTTTTTTTAATAACAGTAAATCTTTTAACATTTTCTTTATAATAGCATAAAACGAGAAGCAATATTTTTCACTGTCGTGGTTTTACGGTTTGGGAAATATATTAAAGTTCATTTTTTTCAATATAGAAATCTTTTGCGCGTGGGGGGAGGAGGGGGATGAAATGCTTACTACGGTCGATGGGACAAGAATGTGTGGGTGTGTGTAATCGTTCTCTCTCTCTCTCTCTCTCTCACATTTTATATCCTGAAAATCAATCCACTCATAATATTACATGCGTAGCTCACGTCCCTTAACTTTCAAGTCTCTCTCTCTCTCTCTCTCTCTCTCTCTCTCTCTCTCTCTCTCTCTCTCTCTCTCTCTCTCATTCATTATCATTACAAAATGTCTTTTTCTAATCTCTCTCTCTCTCTCTCTCTCTCTCTCTCTCTCTCTCCCGTTGTCATTATCACTGTTAACTTTGATCAGTAGGGCAAATCTGTATGCAATATGTCTTTTTCCAGTCTCTCTCTCTCTCTCTCTCTCTCTCTCTCTCTCTCTCTCTCTCTCTCTCTCTCTCTCAGAAACCCATAATCGCTCACGAGTGCATGATGCATGTCCGAGGAACAACTTGGAAATCGGCGACGAGATAAAAGGGGAAAGCGCCGGAGAAACAGCCACATACCACTCGGGGAATATTTTCGCACGACGGAGCTCGTAAAATGCGGGGAGAGAGAGAGAGAGAGAGAGAATTTTGAAATAATGACTGGAGAGAGAGAGAAGAGAGAAGAGAGAGAGAGAGAGAGAGGGAGAGAGAGACATTTTGTAATAATAATGACTGGAGAGAGAGAGAGAGAGAGAGAGAGAGAGAGAGAGAGAGAGAGAGACAGAGAGAGAGAGAGTGGAAAAATACAGGTTGCATACAGATTTGCACCACGATCAAAGACGTTTAGCAGTGATAATGACAACAGAGAGAGAGAGAGAGAGAGAGAGAGAGAGAGAGAGAGAGAGAGAGAGAGAGAGAGAGAGAGAGATTAAAAAACACATTTTGTATAATGATAATGACTGGAGAGAGAGAGAGAGAGAGATAGACAGGTTTACAATCACTGTATTTCTATACCCCCTCAAAGCACATTCAAACAACTATAATGACTGAAGAGAGAGAGAGAGAGAGAGAGAGAGAGAGAGAGAGAGAGAGAGAAAACGTCCGTCCGCTCGTCCACCCTCCTCCTTCTTCTTCTCCTTCTTCCACTCTCTCATCCAGAAAGGTAGAAGGTCGCCACACAAAAAGGTTAGGTTGTGTAAGCTTGTCTCAGAGAGTCAGGCTCTCTCAGTCAGTCTTAAAGGAACAGTGCTGATAGCAGGATGAGTTATTTGCTGTTGAGTGATAGCTCTCTCTCCTCCTTGCGCTGCGCCGAGGTCATTGTTGTTGTTGTTCTTCTTCTTCTTCTTGTCTGAGAAGCGATGTTGTTGTTTGAAGTTTTTGTTGTTGGGTTATTCTTATTACCCTCTTGTATGTTTGGTTATCGTCAATAATAATAATAATAATAATAATAATAATAATAATAATAATAATAATAATAATAATAATATAAGAAGAAGAAGAATATTGCCTAATTTTGATTTTGTCTTAAAGTCTTTAATACATATACAAAATTACTATTATTACTATTATCATAATTATTATTATTATTATTATTATTATTATTATCTCGTATTTATTATTATTATTATTTTTATTATTATTATTGTTATTTAACGTTTTTATATTCGTAATCTCCATCTCTCTGCCTCCGTGTCTATTGAAAAAACACCTCTCTCTCTCTCTCTCTCTCTCTCTCTCTCTCTCTCTCTCTCTCTCTCTCTCTCGAGTACTCATTCCTTTCCTCCGTTCTCCCACGCAGATCTCTTATCAAAACTCCACACAGAAGGAAGACGAACATTTTAGGAATTATGTCCCAGAGAGAGAGAGAGAGAGAGAGAGAGAGAGAGAGAGAGAGAGAGAGAGAGAGAGTAACAGCTGACAACTTTCCGGCAGTTCAGGCGCGTCCCGGATATCGAAGTCTCCAAGTCGCGAGAATTCAGAGGTTTAAGACGAAGACGGAAGAAGGAGAAAGGGTTAAAGGAGAGAGAGAGAGAGAGAGAGAGAGAGAGAGAGAGAGAGAGAGAGAGAGAGAGAGAGAGTTGATGATATTAAGTCTAGAATATGATAGAGCAAAATATGTTGGCGATAATAAAACAGATATAAAAGGGGGAGAGAGAGAGAGAGAGAGAGAGAGAGAGAGAGAGAGAGAGAGAGAGAGAGAGAGAGAGAGAGAGAGAGAGAGAGAGTTGATACTAAGTCTAGAATAATATGATAAAGTAAAAATATATTGGTGACAATAAAAGAAAGAAAAGAGAGAGAGAGAGAGAGAGAGAGAGAGAGAGAGAGAGAGAGAGAGAGAGAAGGAAAGCAACTGTGCAGCTTTCTCCTTTCTTTGAGGTATTAGCTAACCTTTTTTTTTATCTATTTCTTTAATTCATCAAGCATGGGCAAGCTATGGGCACTCTGGGTTCCCCTATTTCTCCCTTCGAATTACAAATGCCCAAGGACTACCTGTACCTTGGCCCACGTCCTTAAAACACACAGGTAACCCCTGAGTTGCATTTCAATTACACACCTTTGCTGGGGTAGGGAACCTTTAAATAAACAAGAAAATGTCAAAAAAGTTGTAGTTATTGTTTCCCATAGTTTTTTCCCCCACACCAAGGCGTTATTAAGACGCCCTCCCCATCGGCCTTCGAGTATAAATAGGAGGGGGAGGGGGGATTTTAAACCCCACCCCTACCTAATCTACTTGTCACCCTCCAAATTCATTTTTTTCTGAGACCCCCTCCTCCACAATCCGGCACCTCCAACCCCACATTTTTTCCCACAGTTATGTTCCCACAACAAGAAGTTATGAAAACTCCCTCCCCGTCGGCCTTTGAATATGAAAAGGGGGGGGGGATTTCAACCCCTAACCCCGGTTTCTCTCCTGGTAACTCTCAAAATTCATTCATTTTCTGAGACCCGCCCCACAGTCCGGCACCCCAACCCCACATTGTTTCCCACAGTTATGTTCCCACAACGAGACGTTATGAAACGCCCTCCCGTCGGCTTTCGAATATGAAAAGCGGGGAGGGAGGAATTCAAACAGCTTCCCAGTCAGGTACTTAGCAGAATGGAGCCATGACCACCTATTATGACAAAGCATAAAAGAAACATGCAATGCATTAAGGTTTTTTTTTTATTACCATTAACTTCGTGACTTCAACGAGAGAGTGAAAACCCAGTTTTGTGAAAAGGGAGTTTTTTTTTTTTTCTTATTTCGTCTCGCTTCGCCAATTCTGAAAACGAGCTGGAAGACCTCGAATTGAAGCTCGTTTTCTTAGTGGCTGGTATTTTTCAAGGTCAAATGTCATTAACAGATAGGGTTAGTTAATTATCTAGAAATTAACAAATTATATTTTAACAAAAATCATGGTTTTAATCTAAATAAAAACATATCAGTGAGAGAGAGAGAGAGAGAGAGAGAGAGAGAGAGAGAGAGAGAGAGAGAGAGAGAGAGAGAGAGAGAGAGAGAGCTCACGCGGAGGGGAACACAATGGAGGAATTATCCTCACCGGAGTATCCCTGAGGAAATGCGAAGGGGAATTTCTCCCTTTATACAGTGTATTTGAAATAAGAGAGAGAGAGAGAGAGAGAGAGAGAGAGAGAGAGAGAGAGAGAGAGAGAGAGAGGAGAGAAAATTCTTATTACAGAAACGCACTGGAAAGAAAGACAGTACTTTAGGGTAAAACACACACACAGAGAGAGAGAGAGAGAGAGAGAGAGAGAGAGAGAGAGAGAGAGAGAGAGAGAGAGAGAGAGAGAGAAAACATTCCTTTCCTCCTTAAAACCTCGCATCCTCGAAGGTCATCATGATCCATTTTACCAGGCACCACCAGAAGCATCATCACCACCTAATACCGGAGAGGAAGCCTTTAACACGACACAGGCATCCTCGTCGCGGAGTTCCCAAGGGGGTCATTCTTTCCCCACCCTAATGAAATTCTGCAAGGGCGCCCCAGGAATTCCCACTGGCCATAATAAAAGGGCAAAGAGAGCTATATATACCCTTTCCTATCACCATTCCTTCCTTCCTTCCTTCCATCCTTACTCGGCCATCATTGTGACCCATTGCTCCTGAAGGCGAATTGGTGAGGGCTGCTGCAGTAATTCCAAAGTTATGTTAGGGTTTATTCATTAGCGAATTTGGTAGCGAATGAGAGAGAGATGAGAGAGAGAGAGAGAGAGAGAGAGAGAGAGAGAGAGAGAGAGAGAGAGAGAGAGAGAGAGAGAGAGAGAGAGAGAGAAAATTTAAAATAATCAAATTATGATCATCATACGGGCTCAATACTGTATGGTATATGTGTGTTATGAGAGAGAGAGAGAGAGAGAGAGAGAGAGAGAGAGAGAGAGAGAGAGAGAGAGAGATAATCCCTACACAACAACAGCAGACAAACAAAAACACAACATATGCTCTCAGCACAAAAAACCCCCCCTTTTTTTTCCGCCATTCTTCAGAGAAATAAAAATTAAAAAATAAAAGCCAACAATAGCATATACACCCATACATACTCTCCCATTAACAGAGAGAGAGAGAAAAAAAAGTCATCTTTTATTTCAATTTTTTTCTAAAAAAATAAAAGATTACAAAAGTCCAGACATTAGGAATACCCGTCGACAGTGAAGTAAGGGAAGAGACAATCGGGAGAAAAGGGTTACATAGATACTTAATGAATCCTATTCATTGGTATAGAATTTCGTCTGGGGATATTAATGTGAAAAATGTGTTCGATAATGGAGTATAGACGGGGGATGTCTATATATCTATCTAACTGTCTATCTGTCTGTCTGTTTATTTACCTATGAAAACTGTTCTACAATGGAGTAAACTCACTCTCACTCTCTCTCTCTCTCTCTCTCTCTCTCTCTCTCTCTCTCTCTCTCTCTTCTATACACACACAGACACACACACATATACTGTATGTATATATATATATATATATATATATATATATATATATATATATAGAGAGATAGAGAGAGAGAGAGAGATAGAGAGAGATAACTCTTATTCAACTAGAAACCAGAGAGAGAGAGAGAGAGAGAGAGAGAGAGAGAGAGAGAGAGAGAGAGAGAGAGAGAGAGAGAGAGAGAGAGAGAGAGAGAGAGGGGCGATAAAAACTCCAAGAGCCCCATCGGGCAACACTTATTGGAACAGAGGCACGTGAGGAATGTTGGAATAAAGGAGGTACCAGGTACAATAAGGGGGTGTTTACTCTCGAGAAGGGCCAAGGAACCACATGGATATGTATTAAGTTAGGATATGCTGTCGTTCAATATACATGTATACGTATGCATAGAATTTGCTTGGCACTTTTATCAGTTTTGCTTGCATACATAATAGTATATAAATGACTTCTTTAATTTGTAGACTTTCTCTACTTTTTCTAGATTTCTTTTCATTATATATCTATAGATATATATACTGTATATATATATATATATATATATATATATATATATATATATATATATATATATATACATATATCTGTAAATCTTTTAATGAAATAACAATGAAAATTTATTTCTAAAATTCTCCCAAATTCCCAATATTTTTCTCCTAAATTCTAACGGAATAACAAAAAATTTCATGTTCAAAATTCTAGATTCCCAGTATTTTTCTCCTAAATTCTGACGGAATAACAAAAAAAAAAGTTCATTTTCAAAATTCTACATACTGTATTCCCAATATTTTTCTATAAAATTTTGATGCAATACCAAAAAAAAATAATTTTTAAAATTACACGCAAAACTCCCAGTATTTTCCACCTAAATTCTGACACTAAAAGAAGGTGAAATCTAAGAATTTCTATATTCCACAAAATTGACATTTTGAACTTCCATCAAGACAAGAATATAACAGAAATTAACAGAATTTCATTTAATGACCCAATAACGGAGACCGGACGGCGTCTTCCATTACGCGTAATTAAGAACCGAGACGTCTCTGATCTTTCAAAATTACAGGTGGTAAGAGAATTCTCGTAATGAGAAAATGGCGCATGTCACAAGCCTTTATTATGAATTTGGAAGATGTAAATAAACAGGTGAATTTAAAATTCACTGAACTGCCCATGAATTCATACAATGATTCAGTTATTCTCTCCCTGAATTCAATAGCTATAACCAATTGATCTTTAGAGTAACGTTATAAATATACACAGTTTTATACTAGAGAGAGAGAGAGAGAGAGAGAGAGAGAGAGAGAGAGAGAGAGAGAGAGAGAGAGAGAGAATCTATGCCCAAAGGTTCCCAGTTGTTGTTAGATCTGAGCACACCTGTATATCAATGTACATTGTAAAATAAGGTGTCTGTGAGAGAGAGAGAGAGAGAGAGAGAGAGAGAGAGAGAGAGAGAGAGAGAGAGACAGGACACCAACCAAGGACCTACGCCCAAAAGGCTCCATCCACCAAAGTTCTCCACTAACCAATTACAGCTATCAGAAAACAATGTTTGATTAGCCCCCGTCAAGAAATTAGAAACCGGTCGAGTCTCGAGATCTCTCTCTCCCTGCCAATAAGGTCGGGATGCCCAACCACCGTCGAGTTCCTGTCGACCATCGGCGCCGATTGACTCGCTCCTCCTTGCTATTTAAATGAAGCTGGCGGGACCGTCGAAGGATTTCCAGGAATCAAAAAGAAATGTGAGAGACGGAAGGAGGTGTGAGGAGGGGAGGGGAGGAGGGGAGGGGAGGGGAGGGGAGGGGAGGGGGAGGGGGAGGGTGATCTGAATGAAGGTGATGATGGAGGGAAGGTGTTGGTGAAAGAATGGACGAAAGAAAAGATTAAAAAGAGAAATGTTGGAGATTGACTGATTGATTAATTGCGGGGTTATCTGGCGTCACAAAAATATTGGAGAGAGAAAGGCGTATTGTAAGATGTGTTTACGTAGGGACAGACCTTAACAAATACACGAATACACAAAATAAATTATATACATATAATACATATGAATAAACATACATGCATATATATATATATATATATATATATATATATATATATATATATATATATATATGTATGTATATACATATACACACACACACACAAATCAGGAATCAAGAATAACGATAATTTCCAAAACAATTAGACTAAGAAAGAACACAGTTAAGAACTCTAAAAAAAACTCCAAAAGCATGAATTAAAAAACTAAAAAAACTAAAAAACAAAACTTATTAAATTGAACAAACACTCAAGTGAGAAAACGATTACAAGAATATAACTCGTCATCATCAGTAGGAAACAGAAATAAAAAAAAATTATATTAGGACGAAAGCGAATGAGAAATGAGTAACAAACAATAAAGAAACAACGAATATACTAATGGATAAAGGAGGTAATTGGTCCTTGAATGAAATAACTAAGTAAATATGTAAATAAGTAAATAAGTAAGAACCAAATAGGATATTTTAGAAACAGCCAAGTTCTACAAATCCGACCCGACCAAGAAAGGAAGGGAGGTGGCATAGGAAGGGGGGAGGGGAAGGGGGAATGGGGGGATTGGGAAGGGGAAGAGGAAAGGGGGGACATGACCCCCTCCCCCCCCAAGGACCAAGGCAATATACGCCGAGGGGCGAGAACAAGCAGAGAGAAAAGGGGAAGAAGAAAGAAGAAGAAGAAGAAGACTCGAGTTGGAACGCGCGGCTAAGTTTCTCCTGGTTACGGAAGAAGAAGAAGAAGAAGAAGAAGAAGAAGAAGAAGAAGAAAGAAGAAGGGAAGGAGGAAGGAGGAGAAGGAGAGGAGAAAGAGAGAGAAGAAGAAGAAGAAGAAGAAGAAGAAGAAGAAGAAGAATAAGGAGAAGAGAAAACACTAAGAGACTTTATTACTAATCTAGAATGAATATATATACATACTTATATTTACACTCTCTCTCTCTCTCTCTCTCTCCCCTTCCATTCAGCGAAACAACAAAGGGAAAAACAAACTCCCTCTCGTGTTTGAATAAAGAAAAAAAGCTCTAAGAGAGAATAACTTTCTGAAATCACCTCCATATAAGACTCTAAATAAGGTCCAAATTAAGTTTGTGTAACTCATTAGCCACGCCTAATATTTCCTCTCCTCCTCCTCCTCCTCCTCCTCCGCCCCTGCAGGAGGAGGGGGAGGAGGGACCACCACACTCCCAAAAGGGACCACCTACCCCTTCCCCCCCCTCCCCATTTTCCCAAAATCTCCATCACACTTTCCATCTGCCTCCATCACGACTAAATCACTGAATATTACAGTTGGTCTCTAAAGGGATTCCTGTTGATGACCTTCGATGATCCCCGACCCCGGATAAATGGGAGGGGAGGGGAGGGGGAATGACAGGGCAAAATGGGTCACAATGATGAGTGACAGTTGAGGGGGTCATGAGTAAGGCATAGGAACTGGTGAGATATACGAGCCACATTGGAATAAAAAAAATATAAATGGAGAGAGAGAGAGAGAGAGAGAGAGAGAGAGAGAGAGAGAGAGAGAGACGCACGCAAGGTATACGCCGGTAAGCTCTATCTGACGCAGAACAGACGCTAACCCAAAATGACGCAATTATACGCCATGGCGAGTGTGGCGCAAAATATACACAGCACATGACGCAATATATACAATAAATAACCAGTGACTGACGTAAAATATACAACAAATAATGCTGTGGCTGACGCAAAATATCCACACCACATGATGGAGTGACTGACGCAAAATATATACGTCACACGACAATGTGACTGACGCAAACATGACGCGGTGACTGACGCAAAATATACACCACATGACCTTGTGACTGACGCAAAATATACACAACATGACGCTATAACTGACGCAAAATGTACACAACATGACGCTGTGACTGACGCAAAATATACACAACATGACGCTGTAACTGACGCAAAATATACACAACATGACGCTGTGACTGACGCAAAATGTGCATAACATGATGCAGTGCCTGACGCATATATGCATAACATGACACTGTGACTGACGCAAAATATACACAACATAACGCTGTGGCTGACGCAAATATACACAACGTGACGCTGTGACTGACCCAAAATATACACAACATGATGCTGTGGCTGACGCAAAATACAATACTGTATATGACGCAGTGTCTGACGCAACAAATACACAATATGACGCTGTGACTGACGCAAAATATACACAACATAATGCTGTGACTGACGCAAAATATACTACTCTCTGACGCAAATAATACCCACTACAAACTCAACGAATGGCCCGGAAATATACATCGCAGTTTAAAACGACAAAATTCTTAAATATGCCCCAAAAAAATAAGAATAAAACAACGATTAAAACAACATGATATCAATTCCCCCCCAAAGAGGAAAAGGGAAGTCTAACAATGAGTGAGAGCGCAACAACAATGAGGCAGTTAATGAGTTGCATAAGAGCCCGAGGGGGAGAATGGGGGAAAACAACAATGGCTGAGGATGAAACAGCATATTCCAGGAGTACGGAGGGGAAGAACAACAATGGGAACAAATCCTAGTGCAATGAGTTTGTATTATATATATATATATATATATATATATATATATATATATATATATATATATATATATATATAGAGAGAGAGAGAGAGAGAGAGAGAGAGAGAGAGAGAGAGAGAGAGAGAGAGAGAGAGAGAGAGAGAGAGAATAATAATAATAATAATAATAATAATAATAATAATAATAATAATAATAATAATGCTGAAGGGACAACGACAAATTAAAACGAAAACTTCAAGAAAATATTTTACCTCTCTCTCTCTCTCTCTCTCTCTCTCTCTCTCTCTCTCAAGAGCTAGCGAAAGGAAATACCATTATTTACACAGGACGATTGCTACCCACTCTTAAAGAAGCAAGCCATATAGAAAATCAATTAACTCTGGAAACCCAATTTCAATCCATATCCCTTCAACTGAGAGAGAGAGAGAGAGAGAGAGAGAGAGAGAGAGAGAGAGAGAGAGAGAGAGAGAGAGAGAGAGAGAGAAAGGCTCCCAAACGTAAATCCAAGTATCTAAATTTACTTTCCCACAAAAACCAAACTATTATAGACAAAAAAATCAGAAATAAACCAAGGCAGAGAGAGAGAGAGAGAGAGAGAGAGAGAGAGAGAGAGAGAGAGAGAGAGAGAGAGAGAGAGACTCATAGCTAAATCAAAATATCACAAGAATTGGTTCTCCCACAATAAAACAAACCCATCATATGTAGACAAAAAATCAAAAATAAATCAAGAGAGAGAGAGAGAGAGAGAGAGAGAGAGAGAGAGAGAGAGAGAGAGAGAGAGAGAGGGCCTCTCATACCCAAATCCAAATACCAAAAAGAATTATTTTCCCCCACAAAAACCAAACCATCATAAACAGACTTAAACCCAAGCATTAAACCAAGGGAATTCAACCAAACCTTGAACACTTAAACATAAAGCCAGGTCAAAAGTGACCCCAAAATTTGGTGGCAATCAGTCCACTGGTTGCCGAGGTATGACCCGAAATGACTCGGGGGACCTCGCTCCCGAAAACAACAATAAGGGTCAACAACAACAAAAAAAAAAAAAAAAAAAAAGTATTCGTTCCTCAACCTTCCCTTCTCCTAACTCAATTTGATGGACGAAGTTTGGCCTCAATTTAGGAAAAACAACTCCGGAGGACAAGGTCCGTTGCGGGAAAGGATTTCGGAGGGGGAGGGGAGCGTCCCAGGGACAATACCCCACCTCCCTCTTTCCCCCTCCCCCTTTCCATTCCCCCTACTCCAACACCCAACGCCAACATTGCGGAAGCTGTAAAACTAAGTTAGGAGCTAAATACTTTCCGATGAAGGGGGAAGAGAGAGAGAGAGAGAGAGAGAGAGAGAGAGAGAGAGAGAGAGAGAGAGAGAGAGAGAGAGAGGTCAGTATACCTGGTTCTCATCAGAAATGGAAATTAGCATAAGATAATAGAGATACCCGTTCGACGTTTCACTTATTTGTTTTCTGCAGGGCTGAAGGATTGTATGCAGACATAAAATGTGTATGCAAGTGTGTGTATATGTGTATGAAAGGGTTAATGCTTTGGAAGTTCTATGGACAAAGGCTTTTACTTCAATTCAGCTGTACCGAAAGAATGAATCATTGACAGTTGGACTGTTTTTCCTCGGAACCAACCTTAATATGGGATAGGTTAAATCTATATACTGTACAAAACACACACACACACACACACACACACACACACACATATATATATATATATATATATATATATATATATATATATATATATATATATATATATATATATATATATATATATATATATATATATATATATATATATATATATATATATATATATATATAATATAATAATCAACCCACAATCAAGTGTGGAACAGAAATAAATTTCTGACTCACATCAGGATCAGAACCCAGGTCTTTCAATTGAAAGGCAAGGGCGCTGTATGGCCTAGTGGGCAGCGCCCTTGCCTTTCAATTGAAAGACCTGGGCTCATTCCTGATGTGAGTCATAAATATATATATATATATATATATAATATAATTTATTATATATATAAATTTATATATATACTGTACATACATACATACACACACACACACACACACACACATATATATATATATATATATATATATATATATATATATATATATATTTTTTTTTTTTTTATTTATTTATATATAAAAAACCAAGAATCTATTTAAACAGGAACATAAAAACTCATAATTCAAACCCAAAACAGGAGTAGATACTAAAAAAGTCACAAAATCATACACAAAAAAAAAAACCTTTCCCTTACACCAATCAGCCAAAACCAAACAAATTCAACAGTTCCGCGAACTAAGGAAATAAAAAAAAAAAAACCACACACGGCGCGTTCAGTAAGCGCGAGAAAGCACGGCGCAAAACCGCCAGCCCTATTTACCCGCGTAATCAAATGTAATTGGGTAGTTCGAAGCGTCTGATTGCTTGGCATTGTCAGATCCGTTTGAACGGAACTCAAACCCCCTTTTTCAGACTACCAAGACGATTCAGGAAAGGTGGGGGAGAGGAGGGGGCGGTTTGAAGAGGTAGAGGTGTAGGGGAAGGGAAGGGAGGAGGTCTCCTACACTTTTAAAAGGAGTGGGTAGGATGGGGAGGGGGTGAATAATGAACTCCTTCCATTTATACCCTCCAGGATACCATTAGGAGGTGGGAAAGCGCTTTGATATACTGTGCTTCATTTATGCATACATAAAAAATACATAAATACACATGTATTCATATACATATATAAATACATACATACATTTACGTTATGTGTGTCTCCATTTGCGATTTTCTCGGCAATATTTTTATCTTATCTCTTCGATGGAATAATAATAATAATAATAATAATAATAATAATAATAATAATAATAATAATAATAATAATAATAGGAATTAAGCAGACACCTCTTTCAATAATAATAATAATAATAATAATAATAATAACACCTTTGTGTCACAGAGAGAGAGAGAGAGAGAGAGAGAGAGAGAGAGAGAGAGAGAGAGAGAGAGAGAGAGAGATATGGGAATATGAAGGAAGGATGTTGGTATTAGATTATAAAAAAGGTCAACCAACTCCTCCTCCTCCTCTCTCTCTCTCTCTCTCTCTCTCTCTCTCTCTCTCTCTCTCTCTCCCTCCAACCCTTCCATACACCAGCTTCAAAATTGGGTCATTGAAATTTATGGAAATTCCATTCATACATGCAAAAGCACAACCAGCTTCTCTCGGCTCCGAGGAAAATATCAATATTCTCTCGACTCTTACGCGTAAATGAAAGCGTAGAGAGAGAGAGAGAGAGAGAGAGAGAGAGAGAGAGAGAGAGAGAGAGAGAGAGAGAGAGAGAGAGATAGGTACTCAGAAGGGGGTGAAAGGGATATTTATTGTCAGCAAAGCAGAAGAAAGATTTCAACATTACTAGCTGGAAAAGAGAGAGAGAGAGAGAGAGAGAGAGAGAGAGAGAGAGAGAGAGAGAGAGAGAGAGAACGATAGAGACAGAC
>NC_089766.1:2156007-2163507 GCF_040412425.1 Macrobrachium rosenbergii
TATATATATACATGTAATTCTAATATCAACAATGCCCTCTTAACTTCTCGAATTCTTCGCGCTTTTTTGCAGAAGTTAAGAGGGCATTGTGGCTATTAGAATTACATATGTGTCTGGTAAAAGTGACCAGTAGATTCTACGTATATATATATATATATATATATATATATATATATATATATATATATATATATATATATTTATATTTATATATATATTTATATATATATATATATATATATATATATATATATATATATATATATATATATATATATATATATATATATGAGAGAGAGAGAGAGAGAGAGAGAGAGAGAGAGAGAGAGAGAGAGACAACAGTCTGTAGTGGTCTTTATTATACATGCTGTAGCTTATTGCAACTGGTGAAGTCAATGTCTTTTAAAGTCTGAAGACACGAGAAAAATGAAGATATGTATAACTGCATCATTAATTTTCCTTTCCAATAAATACAGAAATAATATATATATATATATATATATATATATATATATATATATATATATATATATATATATAAATGATAGAAAAATGAAATGTTTCCACTCGTCAATCAAGACTAGACAAAATCTACAGCGTTCTGTCACAAAGCCTGACAGAAAACTCTCTCTCTCTCTCTCTCTCTCTCTCTCTCTCTCTCCCCTTTATTTATTCAATTCCACGACACACGACCGCAACCGGGCATATCTATTCTCTTTTCCAGTCGAGGTCAGAGTTCAAAGTTCAGAGATGTCTCTCTATTTTCGGGGATTTAGAGGCTCTCTCTCTCTCTCTCTCTCTCTCTCTCTCTCTCTCTCTCTCTCTCTCTCCCAAATACCCAATCATGGGAAGCAATTTCCTTTCGCCGGTCGGAAAAAAAATATACGGGTCGACGCATCTCATCTTCATGAAAACTCTTTTATGGGTGTTGACCGAAACGTTAAGGAAGAGAGAGAGAGAGAGAGAGAGAGAGAGAGAGAGAGAGAGAGAGAGAGAGAGAGAAATACCGGTGGTATGAAGATTATCTTATAGGGAGCCACGGGTTTTTAATTAATACATGATGGTTTATTTCTTGAAGAACATGATGATCCTCTCTCTCTCTTTCTCTCTCTCTCTCTCTCTCTCTCTCTCTCTCTCTCCACACACCTGGTCGAAACCCACAGCAGTCGACTGATCATCATTTACATAAACAAATTCGCAACTAAGACAACCCAGTCCACACTGGACCATCTTCACTAAGAATGAAGAGAGAGAGAGAGAGAGAGAGAGAGAGAGAGAGAGAGAGAGAGAGAGAGAGAGAGAGAGAGAGAGAGAGAGAGAGAGAGGAGGCATCAAACCTCTTCATACTAAATGATCTTGAACGAACAAAACACTGATATAATAATAATAATGATAATAATAATAATAATAATAATAATAATAATAATAATAATAATAATAATAATAATAAGAAGAAGAAGAAGAAGAAGAAGAAGAAGAAGAAGAAGAATAAGATGATGAAGAAGAGGAAAAGCCAAGGAACGACACAAGCAGCTGAAGAAGGCCCAACAGAAGGAATACCCAGAGAGATAAAAGGAGACTCCACTTCGAGAAATGGAGGTACTAGCCTCTGCCGAAGAAGACCTTTCTCCTATCACAGACGGTGTTCAGGCACTGGAAGACTGATTCCAGATAACATACTGGAAGGCCACACAACGCAGAAGGCGCTGCGGAAGGTGAACTGGGAGAGAGGAGGAGGAGGAGGAGGAGGACCTAAATGAGTGAATGGACTTTGAGGATTAGGAGACTTCATGAAAGATATCTTTACATTTCAGGATTAAGGTGACTTCAAGAAGAGTATCTGGGTTTCAGGACTACTACTGGACTTCAATTAAGGGGGGGGGAAGAAAGGGGGATCTTGAAGGACCTACATGGATCACTGGACATGTAAGAATTCCTGGACTTGAGGATTAGGGGACTTCAGGGGAAATTTCTTTGGATCTCAGAGTTGAGGTGACTTTAAAAAATACAATATCTGGGTTTCAGAACTACTACTGGACTTCATGATGACTAAAGGACTTCACAAAAGATATTTTATGACCTCACTTTTTCCGGACTTTAAGTTTAAGAGTCCTTCTACCAGGATTTGGGGATTATGAGATCTCGGGGAAGATGTCTTAGGATTTCAGGGTTAAGGTGACTTCAAGAAGAATGCCTAGGTTTCAGGACTGCTACTGGACTTCATGATGATCAAAGGACTTCACGAAAGATGCCTGGTGACTTCACTCTCCTCCGGACTTTAAGGTATAACAAAGGGTCCTTCTGGATGTAAAACCCAGGACTTCAAACCTTCATAATGGAAGTCTGAAGACGCCAAGAAAAAATCTCTGAAATATGTCTCATGAACTTCCCAAAATAAGACAACAGGACTTCAGTGGACTTCAGAGAGAAGTTTCAGGAATTCATAATTAAGGACGGAGGACTTTGAAGGATACCTGACAAAAATCCTGTTCAAGGATACGGGAAATAGCAGAGATAAGGTATCCCGCGAACCATCCCAACACGAGACGCAAAATGGGATTTGTAATTGGATCAAACTTCTACTAACGAGCAGATTTTTTTTTTTTTTAGTCCCAAGCCCACAGACACGCCTGTTAGAGAGAGAGAGAGAGAGAGAGAGAGAGAGAGAGAGAGAGAGAGAGACAGACAGACAGAGAGAGAGAGAGAGAGAGAGAGAGAGAGAGAGAGAGAGAGAGAGAGAGAGAGAGACAGAGAGAGAGAGAGAGAGAGAGAGAGAGGGGGACTCAGCATATAAATATACATCGTTGAGAGAAGTAGATTCAACGAAAAAAAATAAATTAAGGAACACCTGAAGGGGTATGAGAGAGAGAGAGAGAGAGAGAGAGAGAGAGAGAGAGAGAGAGAGAGAGAGAGAGAGAGAGAGAGAGAGGGGGGAATCAGTATATGAATATACATCGTTGAGAGAAGTAGAATCAACGAAAAAAATTAAATTAATGGGTATGAGAGAGAGAGAGAGAGAGAGAGAGAGAGAGAGAGAGAGAGAGAGAGAGAGAGAGAGAGAGAGAGATCAACGGGAAAATTTAAATCAGTATATGAATATACATCGTTGAAAGAAGTAGAATCAACGAAAAAAAGTTAAAATTAAGGAATACCTAATGGCAAGATAATCCGTAACGAGGAACACATACAGAGAGAGAGAGAGAGAGAGAGAGAGAGAGAGAGAGAGAGAGAGAGAGAGAGACGAAGCCTCGCAAGGATTTAAAGGGAACCCAATTATTTTTTACGTGGAGACACCCCACCCCACCCTCCTTCCCTCCCCCACACCCCTTTATACGTCAAAGACATATGATACCCCACCCCCGCCTTAATATGCCTTCGTTCGCCTGAGCGTGCACGCCTCGGAATTAATGAGATATTTTTTTTTACTTTAATTTTATAAGTACCACGACGGTTGGAAAGTATTAAGTAACAATTAATCTCAAAGAGAAAACTCTAAGGAATGTTTGTGTGCTACTAAACAACCAGCTTTTGGTTTTAAGTGTATGAAAAAAAAGTGAAAAATGCGCCGAAGTTTCTTCGGCGCAATCAAGTTTTCTAGGCAGCCGTTACAGGGTATATTTCGGTGGTCTCGGTATAATGCTGTATGAGCCGCGGCCCATGACACTTTAACCACGGCCAGGTGGTGGACTATCCTATAGCGTTGCCAGAGGCACGATTATGGCTAATTTTAACCTTAAATAAAATAAAATTACTGAGGCTAGAGGGCTGCAATTTGGTATGTTTGATGATTGGAGGGTGGATGATCAACATACCAATTTGCAGCCCTCTAGCCTCAGCAGTTTTTCAGATCTGAGGGCGGACAGAATAAAGTGCGGACGGACAGACAAAGCCGGCACAATAGGTTTCTTTCACAGAAAACTAAAAATCATTAATACATATATACATTACGTTCTTAAAACCTACAATTCAAATCATGTATAACTCTTTTGTAAATATATGGAAGTATTTGTATGTACACTGAATAGAGGTTTGTGTATGGAATGTATTTATACATACATACATTCGTGACATTATAAGTTGATGTAATTATACGATTGCATATATATATATACATATATAAATACATATGCGTATACACACACACACACATATATATATATATATATATATACTGTATACAAGGATTATTCTTAATCCATCCCAGCTCTCCTCCCTCTCTCTCTCTCTCTCTCTCTCTCTGACATACTGCTGCATGTTCACGGTACAACCAATCCGCCTAAAACTAAGCAAATACACACTATGCCTCGGTCCACACACACACAAACGCCAGTTTTCGTTTGCTTATTTCTAATATTTCTGAGTCATTTGATCAATTCTTTCGCTTTCGTAAGGTTTTTCCAAAATGTAAATAAATGAATACATATACTAATTAATAAATAAACAAATAAATACTTACAGTATTGTGAGTTTCCCAAGTTATTTTCCTGACAAATCTAAAAACACATGTAGAAATTCTCTCTCTCTCTCTCTCTCCTAGACTGTAGGAGTTTCTGTTTCTAGAAGCACACACACACACACACATGATACTCTCCTCACAAGGAAGGGCACCCGGGGTTCAATTCTCTGGGGAAGTACACGAATCGGGCACGTTCTGTTAACTAAACCTTACAGTGTCTCAGTGAAACTGGGTAAGAGTATGGGCTAGCGACCTCATCCACTAATATTGCTGAAAATAAGGTTTCACACTGCTGAGAAAAAGAGGAGACATGCACACAAGAGAGAGAGAGAGAGAGAGAGAGAGAGAGAGAGAGAGAGAGAGAGAGAGAGAGAGAGAGAGAGAACTCAATCCACATATATCAAAGAGAGAGAGAGAGAGAGAGAGAGAAACTCAATCCACATAAGCAGATATATCAGTGAGAGAGAGAGAGAGAAAGAGAGAGAGAAATCAATCTACAGAAGCAAATATATCAAAAGAGAGAGAGAGAGAGAGAGAGAGAGAGAGAGAGAGAGAGAGAGAACTCAATCCACAGAAGCAGATATATCAGTGAGAGAGAGAGAGAGAGAGAGAGAGAGACGCAACCGACAAAGCCCAACCTAACAAAAAAAAAAAAAAAACTAAAAAAACTAAAAATGGACCCCCTCCTATTCTCATCTCTCCTGAAGCCTATATATCCATTCATTACCCTTTTTCTTTTCATCCTCATTCCCTTTCATTCCGCTTCTTCCCTTTGATCCCTCGCTTTCCCCTTTTTGAACGAAATAAAATAAAAAAAAATAAAAAAAACTCCCCGGAGTTATGGAGTATTGATGAAAACAGGCCGCTGGAAAAATGCACTCGTAACAAAATGTTAATCAAAAACGAGGTCCCTGGCTTTTGAGTTTTTTTTCTTTTTTCTTTTGTTTTGATAAAAAAAAAATGCATAGCGGAAATTGTTGGGCTTTCATAATGTGAACTGATCTCATTTCCTGGAATACTGGAAATGTAATCAGTTACCTGGAACGTCTTCTATGTTGTCACTTTCTGGAATGTCTCATATATAATGCCTTCCTGGAATAATAATAATAATAATAATAATAATAATAATAATAATAATAATAATAATAATAATAATAACAAATCTATCAATTTGCTGTATCATTCTTAAATAATAATAATAATAATAATGATAATGATAATGATAATGATAATAATAATAATAATAATAATAATTCTATCAATTTTCTTTATAAATCTTTAACAATAATAATAATAATAATAATAATAATAATAATAATAAAAATAATAATAAAATATCAATTTTCTGCACAACTCTTAAACAATGAGTCATCAAGCCCCGAAATCAGTCCCTCTAACACCATGTTCACCCTAGCGCGAAGCAATCGCACAGCCTTGTCCAAAACTTAACAGACCGGAACTCTGTGACAAATGTCACGGCCCCACCCATCGCGTCCCGGGGTTCCGTAAGAGGGGTACGGGGTACCCCCAAAAATTTATCGTGGAAATTCTTCGTATAATTCATTTTGGCACCCGGGGCTTCCCAAATGTGCGGCGGCAGTCTTTCAGTGGAACAAAGTGGACGCCAGGAGAGAGAGAGAGAGAGAGAGAGAGAGAGAGAGAGAGAGAGAGAGAGAGAGAGAGAGAGAATATGGGGAAAAGGGTATTTCATTCCCTTTGGAATCACAAGTTACATTCACTTATAATTACTTATTTGAAATTTATAAATGCAATATTTTATAATAATAATAATAATAATAATAATAATAATATAGAAAATATTGCATTACCCCCTAACAATCACACATTTTAATAAGTAACAAATGCAACTAGTAATAATAACAAATACAACAAAATCTTTCCTAACCAACCCGATAAAATAAAAAAATTAATAAAAAACAAAAAGAGTATGATGAACAGACACACCTCCATACACTAACTCACCTTCATTAGGCGCTGATGACGTGGTCGTCGTCGAAAAGTCCCAAGACGAAGGTGATATGTCGGCGAATCGGCCACTTCGACCCCTCTTCTTCCTCGGGCACAGAATCAATTTCCGATTCATGAACGCCTCTGAACCATGCCCCGGGCAGTGGACTAATGAAGTGCCCGGTGGGTGGGTAATGGACGCCTAAAAATTACACCCTAATTAGGACCACACTGCTGCTGCTGCTGCTGCTGAGGGCGTGTGGGACCCCAGCGGAGGAGGAGTGCGTGTACCGCGTGACGTCATATGATGACGTAAGAGGAGGACGCCACATGACGTAAGCACTACGTCATTGAGTACCCATGGTGGTTGCCGGAGGCGACGACTTTCACTGTCACCTTTCTCTTGTATGACATAGGATTAACTTTCTTTTTTCTGCTTTTTCAGATGATTATGATTATTATTATTTCATTACTCTCTCCTCTTCACTTCTCCTCATTCGGTTTACATTAAAACGAGAGACATAAGGAGAGTTTTCAAAAATCACATAATTCTAAAAGCTAATGAACCAAGCAATTCCTGAAGGCTACCATATATATATATATATCACCTACGGAAACTACGGAGGGAATTGAGGTGATTAATATTTTGTATAAATTCCCCACCGAAGCGTTTGGTGTATTAAAGTCAGGAGATACAAAAGAATATATATTTATTGATTTATTTTTCACAGATTTTTTCTTGTAATAGGAAAGGGTTTCATATTTTCAAGATGGTTATGTGTTTTCAAAAGTTTTTTTTATATTTTCGTCACTGTCTGTATCACAATGTTTATCTCTCTCTCTCTCTCTCTCTCTCTCTCTCTCTCTCTCTCTCTCTGCCATACATCAAGGAAACACACACACACATACACACAGACACACAGACACACACACACACTCTCTCTCTCTCTCCTTCTCTTACAGCATGGACATAGGAACTACCCTCCCTCTCTCTCTCTCTCTCTCTCTCTCTCTCTCTCTCTCTCTCTCTCTCTCTCTCTCTCTCTCCCATACATCGAGGAAACACAGTTTACACA
>NC_089766.1:2168507-2171007 GCF_040412425.1 Macrobrachium rosenbergii
TTGTCCGTCCAGGGTGGGGGCTGGGTAGGTAGGAATCAGGATGGTAGGGGTAGAGAGCTGAGCCGGGTTCCAGCGCAGTGTAGTGCATACGATCGAGCACATAATAATAATAATAATAATAATAATAATAATAATAATAATAATAATAATAATAAAGAAATTGTGGACAGACCAACATAAAAAATAAACCCATACCCATTTCGTTTTTGGGCAATACTGCGGTAACGGTATAGTCCACTGATCAATAGGACTTAAATTGCTTTGTTCGAATGAAAAACAAAATTGCCCCCCCAAAAAAAATTGTCAGAGAAAATTAAAAAAACAAATTGCCAAATAAAAAGAAATTACAAAAAAATTGCCAAAAAAAATAAATCGCCAAAAAAAAAAAGAAATTGCCAAAAAAAAAAAAAAAAAACTGAATTTGCCAAACCGAATATGCACTAAAATTAGCAGAGCACAATCAGTGCGTAGTGAAATTAAAAGATTTTCATTGTAGAAAATAATTCTAGAAATGTTTTCGCATAATATGCTGTTGGTGACGCTCGTGTGGCTTTAGAGAGAGAGAGAGAGAGAGAGAGAGAGAGAGAGAGAGAGAGAGAGAGAGAGAGAGAGAGAGAGAGGTGAATTTTAAATTATATAAAAAATTATGAATGAGAGCAAATATGAATAATTAATGAGAGTAAAACGGCCTTCAAATTCCTCTAAAAATACCGAGAGAGAGAGAGAGAGAGAGAGAGAGAGAGAGAGAGAGAGAGAGAGAGAGAGAGAGAGAGAGAGAGAAGAACCCTTCGTGCAGAGAGAAAAAGGTCTAAAACATTCCTTAAATATTTCACCAACAATAATAAAATTATTAACATAAATATGGCGCCATAACTTTTGCAAACGTGGACGATGTCGGAATTTTTTGTACAAACAAACGAAAAAAATTCATTCGAGCACAAACATAAAATTATATGAGTACGGAAACGAAACTTTTCATAAAAGTTGAGAAAATTGTCATAAAATTATTTTTCATAGAAATAGGAAGATAAAAATCATTCTAACTGTGCGTGAAGAATAAAAACCATTACATATTTTTTCAAACCTTCAATAAGAGGCGAGGAAACAATTTGTCAAATAAAATGATTTTTCATAGATCTACGAAGATAAAATGATTTTATCTGTGCATGAAGAATAAAATCTATTATTTTTTTCAACGCTGCCGTTTTCATAAGCGTTTGGTAAGACAAGAAACATCTTAAATAAGGAGAAATACTGGACAGATTATAAACTTTAAAAAAGAGAAGTAAAGGAATGAGCTGAAGTTTCTTCGGCGCAATCAAGTTTACTGTACAGCCGCTACAGCGTATAATCAAGGCCACCGAAAATAGATCTACCTTTCGGTGGTCTAGGTATAATGCTGTATGAGACGCGGCCCATAAAACTCAAGGCCGGCCATGGTGCCCTGTGCTGCTGCGTTGCCAGAAGCTCGATTATGGCTTTCTTTAACCTTAAATAAATTAAAAACTACTGGGGCTAGAGGACTGCAATTTGGCATGTTTGATGATTGGAGGGTGGATGATCAACATATCAATTTGCAGCCCTCTAGCCTCAGTAGTTTTTAAGATCTGAGGTCGGACAGAATAAAGTGCGGACAGACAAAGCCGGCACAATAGTTTTCTTTTACAGAAAACTAAAAATACTTGGAAATTATGGACAACAATTATTCGTAATGGCACGACAGCTCACAAATCTTCCCTATCAATAAAAGTAATTCACGGATTACAAACACAATACTTCGTGTAGCTAAACAAACACACAAACATTCTTCACAAACATTAAACTTGACCGATTATAAACAATACTCTTGAAATTTATAAACAAAGGACTCATTACAAACGTGACGCCATAAACACAGTTTATGATGTTAAACAAAGAAATTGGGGCTAATTATAAACACGTCAATGTTTCCCAAACGCCCGATAACAACAGGCGCCGATAAATACGATTATTATTATTATTATTATTATTATTATTATTATTATTATTATTATTATTATTATTATTATTATTTTGGAAGGAGACCCTCTTTGAGACAAATTTCGTTGAATGCCATTATTTTCAACGAAGATGTTATTATTATTATTATTATGGAAGGAGACAGTCTTTGAGATATTATTATGGAAGGAGACAGTCTTTGAGATATTATTATTATTATTATTATTATTATTATTATTATTATTATTATTTTGGAAGGAGACACTCTTTGAAGCAAACTTCGTTGAATGTCATATTTTCAACGAAGATATTATTATTATTAGTATTATTATTATTAGTATTATTATTATTATTATTATTATTATTATTATTATTATTATTAAAAGGATGGCTGTATTTGAATCTTATATAGTGTCTTTTTCTATCCACCTTATGATTCGCTTTTCAGGCTCAGTAGTCAATGGCCGATATTCATGTTGGAAAAAGGACAGTGTGCGGAATATTGAAGTCTTTTATTACAATA
>NC_089766.1:2173507-2186007 GCF_040412425.1 Macrobrachium rosenbergii
ACACAAACATACACATATACCTATATATATATATATAGAGAGAGAGAGAGAGAGAGAGAGAGAGAGAGAGAGAGAGAAATTATACCCCCGCTACTCATATCCTATAACCTCTCTCCCCTGCAATCAGCAAAATAAAAACCATCGGGGGGGGAAAGAAAAGCTTTCCTTCACAAAGTCAAATTAAAATTTCACACAGACACAGACACACCTGGGTGTGGCATACTCCAGGTACGAAGGTGGTATCGATCTAGAAACGGGGCACAGATTATAACGGCTGGTATCTGGAGCTGCTGTGAGGGCTCGGCTCTAGAGAGATAGAAATACCTCTTCTTTTAGTCTGTTTTCTAGAGATACAGAAATACCTCTTTTTCTTAGTTCTTTTGTTTATTTATAAAGTTTACTTTCAGTGAAGGGCTTGTACACTTTGTATGATGGATTTAGAGATAGAAGTATCTCTTTTTTTTTATCTATTTATAAAGTTTACTTCAAGTGCAGGTCTTGTACACTTTGTATGCTGGATTTAGAGATATACAAATACCTCTTTTTTTAGTTATTTTTATTCATTTATCTATAAAGGCAATTCCAGTGCAGGTCTTGTACACTTTACATGCAGGATTTAGAGAGACAGAAATACCCTTTTTCTTTTTTTATATATTTATAAAGTTTGCTTTAAACATGAGTCTTATACACTTTTACAAGTTGGATTTAAATAATACCAATTGTGTTTCTCTGCTACTTTTATAAGTGCATATTTCTTCTTAAATGGACAATAATTCTTGTATTGTCTTTAGAAAAAAAGGAAAAACTGTAAATATATTTTTACTCTACAAGGCAGTTACTTTTGAGATGGCTGCTTTAAGAGATAGTTGCCTTATCAGATAGCTACTTCATGAGATTGTTAGTTTATGAGATAGCTCCCTTTATGAGGTAGATGCTTTATGAGATAGCTACTTTACTAGATACCTATTTTATGAGGCAGCTACTTTATTAAATACCTACTTCATGAGATAGCTACTTAATTAGATACCTACTTTACGAGGTAGCTCCCTTTATGAGATAGCTCCTTTATAAGACAGCTAACTTATGAGGTACCTACTTCACGAGATAATCACTCTATAAGATAGCTACTCTATGAGATAGCTTCTTTATGTGATAACTCCTTTATAAGATAATTACTTTACAAGATAGCTATTCCATGTGATAGCTACTTCATGAGATAGCTTCTTTATGTGATGGCTCCTTTATCAGGGATATACAAGGCTAATCCTTTCCATATATACAACTGAAAATTATAACTTTAAAATAATATCTTATTTCCTATGGATATATTTCTATGAATATAACTTTACAGGTGAGGTATAGCGACTTTATAGAAGGTTATGGACGACAAAACGCACACACAAACATACACAAACACACAAACAAGAAACAATTATATTACAAACAGAGCACCCAGAAATATGTTTAGTTTGCGCACAATGGATGATAATCTAATCACGGATACGTGACGGAGAGAGAGAGAGAGAGAGAGAGAGAGAGAGAGAGAGAGAGAGAGAGAGAGAGAGAGAGAGAGAGAGAGAGAGAGAGATTTCCAAGAACGATCTCATAACCTGACGCCAGGAGAAGGACCTTAATAAATGAGATCTCGACTTATCTAGCACCGGAACCAAATGCATTTTCCGACGACAGGGGAAAACGAGAGAGAGAGAGAGAGAGAGAGAGAGAGAGAGAGAGAGAGAGAGAGAGAGAGAGAGAGAGAGAGAGAATCAAAAGACAGGGGTAGAGAGAGAGAGAGTTAAGGAATAAACAAGAGAGAAACAAAACGAGAGAGAGAGAGAGAGAGAGAGGGAGAGAGAGAGAGTGGGAGAGAACACAAAGGGAAAACTAAAGAATTACAAAACGAGAGAGAGAGAAAAACTAAGAGAGAGAGAGAGAGAGAGAGAGAGAGAGAGAGAGAGAGAGAGAGAGAGAACACAAAGGGAAAACTAAAGAGAGAAACACAAAGAGAGAGAGAGAGAGAGAGAGAGAGAGAGAGAGAGAGAGAGAGAGAGAGAGAGCGTGGTGCCACTGGTATTAAAGACGATAGCCCCAAAAGGCAACTTCCTTGGCGGATTAACCTCCCCAAAACTTTCACTCAAATCCATCAAAATAAAAAAAAAGACAGAGAAAAGAGAAAAAAAAGTCAAGAGAAAGTCAAAAGAGAAAGTGAAAGTATTTAACGCAGAAGGAAGTAAAGAGGAAGAGATATTCTTTTTTCTTTAATTTTATATCAAGGTTACGCAAAGGGATATGTGTATTATATGGAGAGAGAGAGAGAGAGAGAGAGAGACTAGAAGTAATCACCTCCAATAGTCAATTTCATATATATATACTAGAATATTTTCAATCACCTCCAATGAAGTCATATATATATATATATATATATATATATATATATATATATATATATATATATATATATATATATATATATATAATGTATGTATGTGTGTGTTTGTATGTATGTGTGCTAACTCCCCTTCAAACAAACCCTTTAAACAAACAAAACAACAACAGAGCAAAAACCCTCCAACAAAACCACAATTGGGAAAAACAGTAGGACCACTGCACCGGCCCCCCGCCCCCGTCCACCCTTCCACAACACACAAACAGTAACAAACAACAAATGAAGTCGACAAATAAAAAGAAATAAGCCCAATAATCGAAGACCTTAGAAAATCAATGGCGTCCCCGGGGACTTGGAACTCTCTCTCTCTCTCTCTCTCTCTCTCTCTCTCTCTCTCTCTCTCTCTCTCTCTCCAGCTTATCACTATCATCATCATAATCACCAAAATCATCATCATTCGTTCTTGAATTGATTACAGAATTTAGGCCAAAGGCCAAGCACTGGGACCTATGAGGTCACTCAGCTCTGAAAGGGAAACTGAGAGTAGAAGGTTTGAAAGGTGTAACAGGATGAAAACCTCAAAGCAGTCGCACTATGAATCAATTGTTAGGAGAGGGTTGAGGAAAGTAAGATGGAAGAAAGAGAATATGAAAGGAGGTACAGTAAAAGGAACTAAAAGGGGCACTAAACCCCCTTACGGAGACCATTCGTTCTTGGTAAGAAGGTGAGAATGATCATTTAGCAGTAAAGACTTAAGCTAAAGCATTAACTCGATCAGATGTTAAATAGTATGATAACTTTAGCATTTCCCAGACAGTCGTGTTAAATAGGAATCTGTATTACGAATAATAAGTGAATTTACATCTTATTAAAACATCTTTTTCATTCAACCGTCAATTACCTTCTTTGCGTTATTGTTTTGCGTTTGTAATAGACATTTCGAAATATGTTTTTGACACATCATAGACTTTCGCAAAATAGTTATCTGTATTAATACTAAAAGGTTAATTTACATATTATTAAAACATCTTTTTCATTCAACTGTCAATCATCGGTTTATGATATTGTTCTATGCTACGTAATACAGATTTCTAAATACGTTTTTGACACAATCATACACTTTCGTTAAATACAGATCTTAATTTGTATATTAAAACTTCTTTCTCATTCCACTGTCAATTATCTTCAAACGTAATTGTTGTACGCTGCGTAATATACATTATAAAATACATTTTCGACACAATACAAATCCTTTGTAACCCACGTCAAACCACAATCATTATAACCCTTTAACAAACTTCACCAATACAGTATTAATATTTCTCATTTCTTCCATAGCTAAGCCTTATCCTTAATTACCAGCTTTCCCAAATGATAGCTTTTTTTATAGACAAACTTTTCCAATCTCTCTCTCTCTCTCTCTCTCTCTCTCTCTCTCTCTCTCTCTCTCTCTTATTAATGTTTCTCATTTAATAAAAGCTAAGCCTTGTCCTTAATTACATCTTTCCCAAATGACAGCTTTTTTTTAATAGAAAAAATTTTTCCAATCTCTCTCTCTCTCTCTCTCTCTCTCTCTCTCTCTCTCTCTCTCTATTAATGTTTCTCATTTAATCAAAGCTAAGCCTTGTTCTTAATTACCATCCTTCCCAAATGACAGCTTTTTTTTTAATAAACACACATTTTTTCCAATTTCTCTCTCTCTCTCTCTCTCTCTCTCTCTCTCTCTCTCTCTCTCTCTCTCTCTCTCTCAGCTGTCTGCAGGATTTTATAAAGTGACCTATAGCCTCTCAGAACAGACCCGTCCACTTAACTTTCAAGTTTTACGTCACTTCAACCCAGCTATCACTATTTGACAGCTCTCTCTCCCTGGATTTTCTCTCAAGGTTGTGTGTGTGTGTGTTAGTGAATACATCAGCTCCTTGTGAAGGAACAGAGAAAGATTTTTAGCATTACCAAATAAAGAATCATTGGGCATTTTCCTGGATGGAAATAGGCAGATCACCCACAATGTAATGCTGAGATGTTGACAGGATATCATAAAGGATGGTTAAACAGCCTCACTAGGATACAAAAGGATACCCCTTTATATTTCCTAGAGTCAGCCAGGATACCTGAAGGACCTTCCATGGAAATCATTTCAAAGTAAGATAAGGACCACTGCCCCAATGGCTATAGGATATTCTTTAAGACTTCCTAAAATACTTGTAGGATTCTCCAGGATAGTGACAGGTGGTATACAAAGCTGGCTATAGGATCCTATCCAGGATGACATAGGATGCTATGAAACTTGCCTTCAAGTTCCTCAATATAATCGCTATAAGGGCATTCTCCCCAAATTTAATATTTGAAAGGGTACTTCGTAGAATGTCTACGACATATAATTTATACACAGTACCCTCAACTGACTACAAAACACCTACTACACACGTGAGCCTGCTAAGTTTAAAATGTTTTATTTATTGCCAATAGCTATCGGAAACCTATATATATCGCGACCACTGGAATGCATAAAATTTCCCGAATTAAACCATAAAATATTTATTTTTGGGAAGGGGAGGAGGATGAAATCCAATATCATAATGAAATAAGTATCAATACTGATTATATCAACGAGAGAAATATTGTAGGGGTGTGTACGTACACACTGATATACACGGGTGTGTGTGTATATATATGTATTTATATATATAAGTATTTATATAAATATATATATATAAATATTTATATATATATATATATATATATATATATATATATATATATATATATATATATATATATATATATACATATAGTATATGTGTGTGTAAATCATAAGCTTTCCAAACCTACTGTGGGTGACATATTTTCTTAAAATCCATTGCTGATTATCTTTATTTACATTCATTACTAAGCTTTCTCAACCCTTTCTCCAGCGGCAATACAAATAATTGCATAAATTAACCCAAGCAACGGTCCTTACCAACTTGTCAATACTAAAAAAATAACTACCAGCATTCAGGGGTAAGTTGATAGCTGACAACCTTCATAAACCCTTAAGACACCCTATCTCTTATTAATGTCCACCCATACATATTGACCTGACATTATTCCCTAGACACAGACCCAGTATATGACTCCGGAAATTATTAATGAAGTCTGTGACATATTCCAAACTCAATGCCCTAAACGCTGGCTGGCGGCATCTGGCAACATAAATAACAGAGTGGGTTCGAACACGACTGCCTGGCAGTTCGAAGTGACATCTGGCAACTCGAGTCGTAGCTTACTACGGAAATTTATGAATGAAAACGGAGTGTTGCCATTTAATTTATCACTGGGCGAGGTTTTCGGTGTTTTATTTGTTTCTTTGGGTGTGTGTGTGTGTTTTTTTTTTTTCAGTCATAAGTGTGATGTGTTTACGAGGGAGCTAGATGTTTCTTGTGGTTTAATTATTAATTAGAGTTTTCCTGTAATAATAATAATAATAATAATAATAATAATAATAATTATTATAGACAGTGCTTTTACCTATCATATGAATCATGCCTCAAGACCTTTTCGATAATAATAATAATAATAATAATAATAATAATAATAATAATAATAATTAATTAAAGATAGTGCTTTTACCTGTCATATGAATCATGCCTCAGGACTTTTTCGACAATAATAATAATAATAATAATAATAATAATAATAATAATAATAATAATAATAATAATAAGGAGAAGAAGAATAAGAAGAAACATTTCTATATTCAATTCTTAATGTCAATCAACAGCAATAATGATGATGATGATAATGATTATGATAATTACTAAACAAAATTAACATCAGGTGTCCAACAGACCTGCGACAAATTTCATGACGTGGGGAGGTTTAGGAGGAAAGGGGATAGTAGGGGGGGGAGGGGGTCCAGGGGAAGGACTCGACGGACTACTGGTTTTAACTTTTATCATTAAAAACTGTTGGGAGGAAAGCGCGACTAATTACGTGTGAAACTTAATTAATTACAACATGAGTTGCCAATTTTTCTAATTTTTTTTTATCTCCTCCAGCTCGGAGGCTTAACGATCTTCTGCTCGTAACGATCAAGCACCGTGGGGGAGAGAGAGAGAGAGAGAGAGAGAGAGAGAGAGAGAGAGAGAGAGAGAGAGAGAGAGAGAGAGAGAGAGAGATGACCTCAGCCTCCTGTGAACAGAATCATTTTTGTCATTTTGGTCCGAAAAAATTGAACAAAACCGTTATTCGAGGAAAATGAGAGAGAGAGAGAGAGAGAGAGAGAGAGAGAGAGAGAGAGAGAGAGAGAGAGAGAGAGAGAGAGAGAGAGACCCCAGCCTCCTGTAAACAGATGGGAAGTGTGATTTGTGGCAGGTAAGAGAATAATAATCTTCATAAAAAAAAATTCTGGGAAAATACCTCACAAAGTGGTATTGCATCCTGAGATATCCTCTGAAAAGGAAATAAAAATTCCCCACGTTCCTCCCTCCGCCGGACAATGCAAGCAAGAATTCCTCAGACTCTGAGATCCATAAATTCCAGGGTTTAGCAGATGGAAAAATTCTGCATCACTTGAGTAATTCATCTAAAAATTCCTGACTCTAAAGCATAGGGAATTTTTTATGTATTTCTTTAGATTTAATTAACTTCGTTGAAACAGTTCATTAGTTGAAGGAAAGATTCTCTTTAATGAATATTCAAATTCACGAAAATTCTATTAACATTCATCTATATAAAACTAAGGAAAAAAATTTTGATATCAATGAAAATAAAAATCCTTGAAAAATTTCACTAGAAAAAAAATTCCCTTAAATCATATCCCCAAAACAGGGAAATATCCCCAACACATAAATAATTTTCCCTACGTTATATCCCCAACACATATATAATTTTCCCCTAGGTTATGTCCCCCCAACAACAGGGCAATATCCCCAACACATAATTTTCCCTAGATTATATCCCAACAACAGGGAAGTATCCCCAACACATAATTTTCCCTAGATTATATCCCCAACAACAGGGAAATATCCCCAACACATAATTTTCCCTATATTATATCCCCAACAACAGGGAAATATCTCCAAAACATAAATAATTTTCCCTAGATTATATCCCAACAATAGGGATATATCCCCAACACAAATAATTTTCCTTAGATTATATCCCCCAACGACAGGGAAACATCTCCAAAACACATAATTTTCCTTAACTTCTATCCTAAAACAGGGAAATATCCCCAACACATAAATAATTTTCCACAGATTATATCCAAACAACAGGGAAATAACCCCAACACAAAATAATTTTCTCTAAATTCTATCCTAAAACAGGGAAATATCCCCAACACAAAATTTTCCCTAGATTATATCCCCAAACAACAGGGAAATAGCACCAACACATAAATAATTTTCCCTAAATTCTATCCCAAAATAGGGAAATATCTCCAAAACATAAATAATTCTCCCTAGATTATATCCCAAAACAGGGAAATATCTCCAACACAAATAATTTTCCATAGATTTATCCCAAAAACAGGGAAATATCCCCAAACCCATAAACATTTTTCCCCTAAAGTGATGAAATTAACCATTGGTCGATCCACCACTTATAAAATATTGCCCCTACAACAGGGGAATATTGAAAAACGTCCCTAAAACCTTACTCTCTTCGCGACAGGTGAGTTCTCTCTCAGGTGATCTGACAATTATTGACAGGTGATGCAACGGGTGACGGATATCATTTTCTCTCCCTCATTTCTGGCCCAATATCCCCAGCCCTGTCCCCTGCCCCCATCCTCTGATTGATCAGTGTTCCCTCTCTCTCTCTCTCTCTCTCTCTCTCTCTCTCTCTCTCTCTCTCTCTAAATTGTTTGATGATTACTCTCTCTCTCTCTCTGAAACTAAATTGTTTGATGATTACAAAGAAATCTCTCTCTCTGAAAATAAATTTTTTGTTGATTACAAAGAAATCTCTCTCTCTCTCTCTCTCTCTCTGAAACTAAATTGTTTGGTGATTACAAAAAAATCTCTCTCTCTGAAAATAAATTGTTTGGTGATTACAAAAAATCTCTCTCTCCTCTCTGAAACATTATTGTTTGTTTGGTGATTACAAAAAATTCTCAAAACTAAATTGTTTGGTGATTACAAAAATCTCTCTCTCCCTCTCTGAAACTTCTCTCTCTCTCTCTCTCTCTCTCTCTCTCTAACTTCAAACAACCCAGTAATCACATTCGCACAAATGACACCGGTAATGAAGAACATACAGTATTTTCCCTATCTAACCATTCTCTCTCTCTCTCTCTCTCTCTCTCTCTCTCTCTCTCTCTCTCTCTCTCTCTCTCTCTCTCTCTCTCTCCTTATTTAGAGAATATGTTAACGAGGCAATACCAGGAAATAGGTCATGTGAGCGAGCTTCTGCTTTTAGCTATTAAAGCGGATCGCCCCATGTAAGGATTTCCGCTTACCGCCGGAAGACCGGTCCTAGAGAGAGAGAGAGAGAGAGAGAGAGAGAGAGAGAGAGAGAGAGAGAGAGAGAGAGAGAGAGAGAGAGAGAGAGAGACTGGGGAAAGACAAATTGCATGCAGGTCTGCACTGCACACCAAAGACGTTTTGCATTAATAATAACATAATAATGGAGAGAGAGAGAGAGAGAGAGAGAGAGAGAGAGAGAGAGAGAGAGAGAGACTACATATGTTCCTGTCAGTTACTGTCTACTCGAATATTCTTTTAGTCAGGGAATGCTTAATATCACAGACACACACACACACACACACAAAGGTCTGTTTCACCATTTGTTTTTGACAGTTAGGCCTCGAGAATGTGTACATAAATTTATAAATTACCTCTGAACACCGAAAGAGAGAGAGAGAGAGAGAGAGAGAGAGAGAGAGAGAGAGAGAGAGAGAGAGAGAGAGAGAGAGAGAGAGAGAGAGAGAGAGATTCTTTCCTAGTAAACATCTGAAGACCAGAGACGGGGAAGTGTTCTCTCTATATAAATATATATATATATATATATATATATATATATATATATATATATATATGTGTATGTGTGTGTGTGTGTGTGTGTGTGTGTGTGTGTGTGTGTGACCATAAAGAAAATAGGAAACACGCCTCCCAAAAACAAGCAGGGTATACTCTCCAAGAATTATCAGTAACATCAGCTAATTCCAAAATTCCCCAAAAAAAAATATTCCAGCATTCCAGTTCCAATAAACTGCTCCCCCCCCAACCCCCCACAACTCCCGCCATGCTAATAATATATTCCTACAGCATCTACAAAATTGCTTTTCGCGTAAACGCAATTACATTAAGCAACGAAAGCAAACCCAATTTATTCAGTTTAATGAAACGAACCTTTCTTTCTTTTTCATTATCTGCCAATTTTTTTTTTTTTTTTCATTATTTATCACAAAACTCAAACTTAAAATTCGTACGTTACGCTAAAACTGCCCGAAAGCTGTATGAAAAAAAAATACTCTGATTACAATTTCCTCCACGGAAAATCTCAAAAATTTTTGGGTGATTATATATCACAGGATATTAGCCCAATTTATCCGTGGAAAATGAAATGTAATTAAGCTGGGTTTATGCCTGGACCTCTATATATATATATATATATATATATATATATATATATATATATATATATATATATATATACATATACGTGCGTATTTATGACCCACTCGTATTGAGTTTCAAAAGTATTCACAAAACACAAGGCACAAACATGTGACCTAGACTCAGCAGCATTTAATTTATGTTTGATTTCAGTCTAAGCAAATACACAGGTTTTCAGTCTAAGCAAATACCCAGGTTTTCAGTCTAAGCAAATACACAGGTTTTCAGTCTAAGCAAATACACAGATTTTCAGTCTAAGCAAATACCCAGGTTTTCTGTCTAAGAAAATAACAGGTTTTCAGTCTAAGCAAATAACAGGTTTTCAAACATATAGATTTTCAGTCAAAAATACACGATTTTTCAAGTCTAAGAAAATAACAGGTTTTCAGCCTAAGCAAATACACAGATTTTCATTCAGTCTAAGCAAATAAATAGATTTTCAGTCTAAGCAAATACATAGATTTTCAAGTCTAAGCAAATACACAGGTTTTCAGTCTAAGCAAATACACAGGTTTTCGGTTTAAGCAAATACACATATTTTCAGTCTAGGCAAATACACAGATTTTAAGTCTAAGCAAAAACACAGATTTTTTTTCAGTCTAAGCAAATACACAGATTCTAAGTCTAAGCAAATACACGGATTTTTTTTTCAGTCTAAGCAAACACACATGTTTTCATCCTAAGGAAACACAGATTTTTCAGTCTAAGCAAACAGATTTTTCAGTCTAAGCAAATACAAAGATTTTCAGTCTAAGCAAATACACTGACACCTGTCTGTGACGTCATTTTTGCTTGTTTACACCTAATATTTGTGTTTATTTTTTGGCCTGTGAGAACACACATACACATTTCTCTTACTAATAATAATCGTCATATTTAACAGCTAAGAAAGCTAGTCTTTAGTATACATCCTTATTTCCCCACATAAACGACGATAAAGAGGAAAAATAAGGTGTACAATCCTACCTGTAAATACGGTAAATAAGGTACAATCTTCCACGTAAGTATGTTAAATAAGGTACAATCCTCCATGTAAATATGGTAAACAATTTTACAACCCTCCAAGTAAATACAGTAAATAAGATGTACAATCCTCCACGTAAATACAATAAACAAGGTGTACAATCCTCCACGTAAATATGATAAACAAGGTGTACAATCCTTTACGTAAATATGATAAATAAGGTGTACAATCCTCCATGTAAATCCAGTATATAAGGTGTACAATCCTCCACATAAATACAGTAAATAAAGTGTACAATCCTCCACAAAATCATGGTAAATAAGGTGTACAATCCTCCACATAAGTATGGTAAATAAGGTGTACAATCCTCCATGTCAATAAGGTAAATAAGGTGTACAACCCTCCACATAAGTACGGTAAATAAGGTGTACAATCATCAATGTAAATAGGGTAAATAAAGTGTACAATCCTCCATGTAAATATAGTAAATAAGGTGTCCAATCCTCCACATAAATACGGTAATTAAGATGTACAATCCTCCACGTAAATACGGTAAATAAGGCGTACAATCCTCCAAGTAAATACAGTAAATAAGGCGTACAATCCTCCACGTAAGTACAGCACTACCTCGAGATGCAAAACCCTTCAATGCAATTCCCATTTTCTTTCGTCTTCGTCCTAAAAGGGGAAACCATAACAATACCTCATTTTCTATTATGACGTCGTTTACTCATCTCGGATATTCGTATCTCTCCCGGAACAAAACTTCGATAGCTATTCGCACATAAACAAATCTTGAGAGAGAGAGAGAGAGAGAGAGAGAGAGAGAGAGAGAGAGAGAGAGAGAGAGAGAGAGGGAAGGGTAACAAAAAAAAAAAAAAACTGCTTTCCAATCGCCCAAACAACGGCGGGAAGTTTCCCGAACTAATCTAATCGAAATGAAGAATGGAAAACGGGAAATCGTTGCTGCTTTCACCAGTCGTTGCGAACGAGTTTCATTTTCATTAAATCGACGAGGAGAAGGGGGGTGGGGGAAGCGGGCCTCGCCGCCAGGTGATTCCAAACCAATCACTCAACAACAAAGGTTCATTATGCAGGAGCTCAAGCAAAAAGAAACGATGTCTTTGGCAATAAATGGGGAATGATTTTCAATTCTTTGAGAGGAGAAACGGGGGTCTGATCTTGGCAGGAATAGAATCGAGACTTAATTCAATTATATGTGGACAGGTCCTTTTTGATTTGATAACCTCGTTGAATTGATAAGCAAAATCGTGTATAAACAAAAGAAGAGTACTGTACTGTCTTGTGTCTTGAATAACATGATAAAAACACACAAACACTACATATATATATATATATATATATATATATATATATATATATATATATATATATATATATATATATATATATATATATATATATATATATATATATATATATATATATATTAACTTTATCACATACACAATTGTTCTGTGCATTAGTAGAATTACTAAAAGGACCTCATTCAAATTGATTAGCTACAGTTTTATTAAGTTATTCT
>NC_089766.1:2188507-2196007 GCF_040412425.1 Macrobrachium rosenbergii
TGTATGGAAATTTCCCTAGCAGCTACGATGCTACTTATCCCATACAGCTGCCATCCCCACTACAGTTCAAACCATTTATCCACTACGATTCAAAACATTCCCCCATACTTAAAATCTTACTATACTCTTCATTCACTTCCCACTCATTAACTCCCCCCTACAATAACCTAAATCCCCTTACATTAAGACGAATGTATCCCCCTCCAATTGGGACCAATTTCTCGGTCATCTTCGGAAAATCTGGGGAATGTTCCCTAATTCATCTCGGGGAATCTTTTTGAAACTTAATCTGGGGAGATTCATGGGTGACTGGTAACTCTGAATTAGGAGGCAGTCACCGATTACGGTGAGAGAGAGAGAGAGAGAGAGAGAGAGAGAGAGAGAGAGAGAGAGAGAGAGAGAGAGAGAGAGATAATTTCAATCTAACCTTATGCAGTCAGCAACTGAAACGAAACGGGGAGAGAGAGAGAGAGAGAGAGAGAGAGAGAGAGAATGTATTCATGAAATTTGGGCCATATGTCCCAGCGCTGGGTCCCCCACGGGAGGTCATTCAGCGCCGCCTTCAGTGAGAGAGAGAGAGAGAGAGAGAGAGAGAGAGAGAGAGAGAGAGAGAGAGAGAGAGAATGCATACGTAAACACGCTCTAAGGCAGGAGGAGGCCATTCGTAAAAGCATAAAAGCAATAGTCCAGCTTTCATGCACTAGAGATTGCCTCTTCTTAGCCACTAAAATATCAAAGGGAATTTATACAATGAACCTAGTTATAAACACACCCACCCACACACAGTTAAGAAAGATATGCGGGTATTTATGCGTAATTACGTGTAATTATGCATAATTATGTGTGCATGCGCGAGTGCAAGCACGCTTTTATGAACTTACAAATCGGCAGACAGGCACAAGAACATTCTAACAACAAAGAAAATCATAAAAAATAATTATTTTTTTTTATTTTACAAACAAAATTGTTTCACAAAAATAGAAAATGCGTAAAAATAGCTTCAATTTCTTTATTATTTTCCCTGTAAAGTCTAATTTAACGAAATGATGGGTGAGAGAGAGAGAGAGAGAGAGAGAGAGAGAGAGAGAGAGAGAGAGAGAGAGAGAGAGAGAGAGAGAGAGCAGTAATGAGTCGGTCACAAACAAAAAGACCACAAAAACTTATCTCTTAAGCATGGAATATTATAACAAAATGGGAACACAGAAGATTTGAGGACACACAAAAAAAAAGCCTCTCTTAAACAAGGAAGATTATAAAAAAAAATGGGAACACGGAAGAATTGAGAGGTAACAGGACCAAAGGACAAATGTACCTGAATAGGATAAAAGCAAAATTTGAGTAAAAAAAAAATAATAATTAAGTCTTCTTCCTCGACCCTTTACAACAAAACTACATTAAGCCGAATGAGAGAGAGAGAGAGAGAGAGAGAGAGAGAGAGAGAGAGAGAGAGAGAGAGAGAGAGAGAGGCAGGCTATATAAGCATTATCCGGGAGCAGTTCTCCTTTAAACAACCAGATGAAGATAACGGGGTGAGAGAGAGAGAGAGAGAGAGAGAGAGAGAGAGAGAGAGAGAGAGAGAGAGAGAGAGCTGACAAACAAATACAACCACTAACTGGAACCTATCCAACTCCTTTAGCAGAAATTGTTATTACTGGAAAAAATAAAATGAAACTGATCAATAGATTTGGGAACTCATACATTAAATCCCCTCTCTCTCTCTCTCCCTCTCTCTCTCTCTACGTCTTTTTCTTAATCTTTATTCTAATGATTATATAACCAGGAATTGGGATGTACTTTATCTAGCTTTATTTAATTGTACACACGCACATTATATATATATACAAGTATATGTGTGTGTGTGGGTATATATATATATATATATATATATATATATATATATATATATATATATATATATATACTGTATATATATATGTGTGTGTCTCACAACCACACATATACAATACACAAAAGTGTGTATAAGTTTACACTCAGTTTCAGGAACACACCAACTTTAGTGATGACCGTAGTTCTTTAATAACTAAATAACTAAGGAATTCAGTTAAAACGTAATAATATTTTCAAGGTTACCCAGAGAGAGAGAGAGAGAGAGAGAGAGAGAGAGAGAGAGAGAGAGAGAGAGAGAGAGAGAGAGTAATAACTAGATGACTAAAGAATGAAGGTTCAGTTACAAACGAAATGCTTCCAAGGTCAAACTGCACAAGATATCTCGAGTACTTATGAAGCGGCCGAATCTAATATTAATATGTTTATTCACATTGATATTTATGGTAAAAAATTGATACAGTTTTTGAAGGGGTCGGGGTTAGAGGAGGAGGAGGGGGAGGGGGGAAGGTTACTCTTCCCACCACCCTCTCCAATACTGGCTACGATCCACCACAACTGACTAACCACCAAGAGCAGATGATTCACTGAACAGGTTAAAAGTGGAGTCACCATTTTGAGGAAATTCACAGAATCGATGTTGGGCCTACCGCTAATATGGCGAAGGCGATAACCGCTGGGCCACAGAGACCCCTCTCCCATCACTCACATCAGGATCGAACCCAGGTCTTTCAATTGGAAGCCGAGACCGCTGCCAAAAGCACACGAGTCATAAAAGAATTGGAACCGGAGTACCACTGGACTAAATGTATGCCAACGTACAGAAACTCGAAAACACAGAGAGAGAGAGAGAGAGAGAGAGAGAGAGAGAGAGAGAGTAAACTCTCCCAAAAAAGCAGGCCGTCCCACGGGCAGTAGAAGCACATATTCTGCTGACAGAAAATCGACCAAAGCGGGGAAAACCCTTTTGCGAAATGTAAACAAAGCGAGAACTTTTGTTCCGATGTTGTCTGGTTCTGTTTGTTTGTTTGTTTGTTTGTGTGTGTGTGTATGTGTGAGTTGTGTAGGGGAGGGAGGAGTAGGAGGAGGAGGAGGAAGGGAATGAGTGTTGATAAGGTGGGAGGAGAGGGGGGGCGTGAGGCGGAAGGCCCTCCCCTCGTATTTCAAATATTTGTAAGACATGCTGCGATGGGTTATGTTCATACATATACAGTAGGGTTATGTAGCTGTAATTTTTCATCTCTCTGTTTCAACTAGTTGTTTCATCTTGTTGTTTCACCTTGTCGTTTCATCTGTTTATATAGACAGGGGGTCTAGAATATAACAGAAAAATTTGAAGGCAGCAACACGAAAATTAGAGAAAGCAGATTATATATATATTGTTGTTTCATCTCTGTTTCAACTAGTTGTTTCACCTTGTTGTTTCACCTCTTTATATATATAACTAAAAAATTTGAAGGCAACGACACGAAAATTAGAGAAAGGAGATTAATATAAATGTATTGTTATATATATATATATATATATATATTGTTGTTTCATTCTTTGTTTTAACTAGTTGTTTTATCTTGTTGTTTCATCTTGTTGTTTCACTCTTTATATAAACACGGGGGTCTGCAATATAACTCAAAAATTTGAGGGCAACAACAAGAAAAATTAGAGAAAGCAGATAAATATAAATGTATTGTTGTTTCATCTCTTTGTTTCACCTAGTTGTTTCACCTTGTCGTTTCGCCTCTTTATATAGACAGAGGGTCTAGAATATAACCCAAAAATTTGAAGGCAACAACACGAAAATCAGAGAAAGCAGATAGATGAAAAAAAATTGGAAAGAAAAAACAAGAAAAAAAAATTAAAGAAAGAGAGCAGATGAATAAATAAAAAAAAAACTTGAATGAATAATCTATACCCCACCCCCACCCCCATCCAACTCTCCCCACTCCCCACGCCCAAAAAAATGAGGGGGGGGAAGGAAAAGACATATCAGGTTCCTAAAAAGAAGATATCAATTAAGAAAATAAATATACCTACTTATCACGAAAGCTTTCGTACCAGACAGGATGAAACTAGGTGAAACAACACGATGAAACTAGGTGAAACAGTAACTAGGTGAAACAAGATGAAACCAGTTGAGACAACTAGGTGAAACAACAAGATGAAGCTAGTTGAAACCAGGTGAAACAAGATGAAACTAGTTGAAACAACTAGGTGAAACGAAAAGATAAAACTAGCTGAAACAACTAGGCGAAACACGATGAAACAACTATATAAAACAATAAGAAACAACTACGAGAAACAACAAAACGAAACTAGGTGAAACAACTCGAAAAAATAACAAGATGAAACACCTAGATGAAACTAAGAGAAAAAACAAGATAAAAAAACAACATGAAACCACAAGATGAAACAACAGACGAAACAACTAAATGAAACAACGTCAGACGACGAAGCAGCACCGGGCCATAAAACTGCCAAACTTAAACCCGGGCCAACAACATACCGTCCAATTAGGAAAGTGATCCTAATGCCACGAGCTAATTCCGGATGCGTGGGCATTAACACTAATTCCGGATGCGTGGGCATTAACATTAATTCCGGATTCCCGGGTATTAACACTAATTCCAGGTACCTGGGTATTTTACACTAATTCCGGATTCCTGGGTTTCAAAGCTAATTCCGGCTATCTGGGTATTTTAAACTAATTCCGGATACCTGGGTATTTTACACTAATTCCGGATATCTGGGTATTTTACACTAATTCCGGATACCTGGGTATTAAAGCTAATTCCGGATACCTGGGTATTTTACACTAATTCCGGATTCCTGGGTATTAAAGCTAATTCCGGATACCTGGGTATTTTACACTAATTCCGGATACCTGGGTATTAAAGCTAATTCAGGATACCTGGGTATTTTACACTAATTCCGGATTCCTGGGTATTAAAGCTAATTCCGGATGCCCGGGTATTAACACTAATTCTGGATACCTGGGTATTAAAGCTAATTCAGGATACCTGGGTATTTTACAATAATTCCGGAAACCTGGGTATATAACGCTAATACCGGATACCTGGGCATTTAACGCTAATACCGGATACCTGGGCATTAAAGCTGCTTCTTCATACCTGGGTATTAACACTAATTCCGGATTCACGGGCATTTAACATTAATTCTGGATACCTGGGTATTAAATGCATGGCAGATAAAAGATACTTAATCATATTAAGTAGTGTTACTTACAAAAAGTCTTCGATTATATAAAAATCAATATATAAAACAAAGATGTATGTATGTATATATATATATATATATATATATATATATATATATATATATATATATATAATGCTTAAAAAGTGTTCAAATTCATTAGTTCCTTTACTAGTAATAATCTTCATTTTAAATTTTACTATAATAATAATAATAATAATAATAATAATAATAATAATAATAATAATAATAATAATAATGAAAGTGCCTGCATCAATGAAAGTAATGGCTGGAATAACAGTAGCAACTGACACGATAAGAGAAATAACAGAGGAAATAATCAATACTGGTATTAATACGTAGACAGGCGACAGTTGTAGTATAGTGGTGGTAAGTTCATTCAACGAAACAGTAGTAATAGTAGTAATAGCAGTAGTAGTAAAAGTAGTAGTCGTAGTAAGTATGGATTTTGCAGCAGTAGAAGTCGATGTACCAGCAATGACTTTAGCAGTACTTGTAACAGTACTACTAGCAGTAATAGTAGCAGTATTAGTAGTATAAGTAGAAGGGCGTCACACCAACATCACCAGCCAGATTCAGGTCTTCCTTCGTCAGGAGAATTCGTCAGGAGATTTCTTCGTCGTCGTCAACACCACCAGAATCATTTCTTAATGTCTCCAATTTCTCTCTTAAAAAACCCCTTTTTTATTTATATTTTATTTACATTAATTATATTTTTACTTCTTAGCGTCCTCTAAAGCAAAATTATATCCAATAAAAATCATCGAAAATTCATCCCCAACATCTTTCTCCAACAAATCGCCAACACGGCCAAAATGATAAAAATAAAACTCGTGAAAAAATCGACCCCAAAACACGCCTTCTCCAACACGGTTAACTTTTCCGCCACCAAAAATTTTTTTCCTCTTCTTCAGCGAGCCACACACGCATACACGAAACGCAAACCTCCCCCTCACGGGTTTCTCTCCATCACCCTGCCATTCTCCACCACTACTCCCCAACACTCCTCTCTCCACCACTCCCAACACATTCTTCTGGCGGTCAATGGACACGAGAGTCGTCCCACCCCCAACACACAGAGAGGAAGCACTTTCTCTTCCTGATTTTCTTTCTCCAACAACCTCCTCCACCAACTCCAACAATGATGATTAATCCCCGGCACGGCAGAGGGCCCCGCCAACACACACTCACACACACGACACCAACGCCTCTCTCTCTCTCTCTCTCTCTCTCTCTCTCTCACACACACACACCTTTTCTTGAATCAACTTCTAGGTCACTTCGCTCCTGAAGAAGGAAGGTGGAAGAGCGAGAGGGAGAGGGGTGCTAAAACGATCTCCACAAACACACACACAAGCGGAGATTCCTCGAGAGGGGGAGGGGTCGAGGGAGAGAGGGAGGGAGAGAGAGAGGGAGAGGGAGGGCTTGTGTGTGCATGTGAGTACGTGTGTGTGTGTCCGTGTGCCTCCCTTCCACCCCGAAACGCCCCAAAGGCACGACTGACCGAAAGAAGAGATGACAACACCACGGCCAAGTCTAGAACACTAAGGGTCTCACTCTCTCTCTCTCCTCCCGTAGCCACCAGCCGTTTTGGCCCAAGGGCGCCTGCGCCCTCCCAAGTAACGGAACGCACGCACATACACACTATACACGCACAAGAGGACACACACACACACGCACACACGCACACACACACACAAACATTCACACTAACATCTCCAAACTGTCTCTGACAAACGTTAAGATTTTACAAACACTGACTTTAACAAACATGTACAAACTCAAACCAGGTCCTCCTTCTCCTCCTCCTCCCCCCCCTCCCTGCAGGTCTCTCACCCCTTCCTCCTCCCCTTACCCTCCCCTCCCCCCAAATCAACACCGCATTATTATCGCACAAGTCTCTCCTAACTTAAATGCACCGCCGGACATTCGTGAGAGAGACACACAACCTGAACTTTCTCTCTCTCTCTCTCTCTCTCTCTCTCTCTCTCTCTCTCTCTCTCTCTCTCTCTCTCTCTCTCTCTCTAGCTTCATCTCTCATGAAGTTTCCCAATGTCCGAATCTTTTGCCTTGTGAGGGGAGGTGGACGAGGGGAAGAAAAAATGGAGAGAGAGAGAGAGAGAGAGAGAGAGAGAGAGAGAGAGAGAGAGAGAGAGAGAGAGAATATTCCCCTCGTCGACTAGCATTGATCATCTGGCATATTCTAGTCTCCCGGAGGAGGAGGAGGAGGAGGAGGAGGAGGAGGAGGAGGAGGAGGAGGAGGAGGAGACAGAGTGAGGGGCTGGGGGGAGGGTCTCCCCATCGGTTGCCATGACGACCAACGGCGCTTTGCCCCAAAACCTTATCCCCTCCTCACTCCCACTCACTCCGCTCCTTCCCCTCCCCCTACCCCCACACCGAGGAGAGTACTCCTTCCCCCTCCCT